>NW_028281145.1:2047500-2304891 GCF_059751285.1 Brachycentrus maculatus
GGCCCAGGACCGGGAAGAATGGAGAGGACTTGTGCGACAAGTGCCTGACATTCCAGAAGACCACGACGCTCAGCATTGAGCAAGAAGATGAAGAAGAAGAATTTAGTAAAACGATACCAAGATTAAATTATGAAGTAAAATTTAAGTGAGTCATTAATAAGCTATGAATTATTGAAGCGCAGGACTGATCACCTTATCAACATGTAATTATTGATCAAAATAACACTGTTGCATTTTTGTGCAGTGCCATACACACCATTGGGTGTGAATTTGAATGGGAAAAACAATCCAGGACCACCAATATATATATATATATATATATATATATATATATATATATATATATATATATATATATATATATATATATATATATATATATATATATATATATATATATATATATATATATATATATATATATATATATATATATATATAAATATATATAAATATATATATATGTACATATATAAAAATTGCAAATATACATTTAACCAAATTAGAAATGAACAAAATGGTACTAAATGGTCGGTGTAATTGGACCCCTACTCTGAGGTATGTTAGGTGGTCGATGTTAGTCATTTGATGTGGCAGTCACTAATTGATTCCCCATACGCCGCAAATATATTGGGTGGAAAATATTCAGGAATGCAAAGGCGATGAGAGACGGAGTTTTCATTGGCTGATCCCAGGGATGAGAGGAATTAATTAACGTAAAATGTTTTTTTTCCAGGGTGCTTTACACTTGAGTTTGACCACAACTTTTGTGGTTAGAAAATATTCTGACTTTTTATCCTATGTATTTGAATTATCACTTTATTGTTATTTTTCCAGATACTGGATTATTTACTCTAAAGATAGAACGAAATAAGAAGATGGAAGTCTGAGCATCCCAAGACTTACGACTTGGCATTTGGCTAGTTTAAGCGATAATTTTATACACTTATATTAATAAGTATATTTTTTTAAAGTTCATTCCTACACCATTCCTAATCATTTGTAGTTCACTTTATGTAAGACCACTTAAAAACTTTACTTCACGATTTCTATATTCGGAATAATTATTCCATCATCACAGTTGACCTGGTTTTTTTTATTATTATTTTTTTTAGAAAACCAACAGCTACAAATAAAAATCAATAAATAAATCAATTAACACACTTACACACATATAAATACACGCACCCAAGCATACACATACACATACTAATGCACAATTAACCACAATAAGGAGAGCATCGCCGCACACTACTGTGGTTATTCTCGAACAAGTCTTCGTTAACTGATTTCGAGATTGCATTAAAATAGGTAAAGTTTGCCATAAATATGAATTCTGTCTACAATTTGTAAAAACCAGAGGAATATGAAAAGGAGATGTTAAATTGGTTATTACGAAATCGTTAGTCATGAAGTAGAGTTTTAATGTGGTATTACACAATGTGAACGATGAATGATAAGGAGATCATTTTACCGTAGCACATTTATTTTTTGACATCTTATCAAAGATGAAGAAGAATTTGGAAGTCTGGGCATTTATGGGGATGACGACCATCAAAGGCTAGTTTAAGTTTTATATATTCCATATTCTTCATCTTTGATGATGAAAGATGTCAAAAATAATATGAAAAATAACTCCTAAAATTGAAAATAATCCAGATTTTTGAATAAGTATCTGGAATCATTCAAAATGTTGTAAACTATACCACAAGTAAACAATGCCTTTAAAATACAAATATATATATTTTTTAAATCAATATTAACCTGACACGAGGCCCTGTTTAGGAGGATTGGGAATCGGGTTGAATTGGGGGGGAGGAGGGGGGGTCTAAGGGCGGTGAACCCTAATGCAAATGTTATTATTGTCCACTGCCATCCGCCAATAGGGCAGCCGCTGTCCCTAATCAGACAGCTTGTTAGATCATAATGCCCAGCTTTCACTCCAACAACATTGACTGTCTGAATTTGGAAGCAACGAGTTTCATCGAATTACTCGTACGTATTATAATATTTCGTGGCGTTGCGTTTATTTCCAATTCGAATCATATTATAGTTATGAAACAGTTTTTTTTAAATACAGAAATGTTAGCATTATAAAAAATATAAGCTGTATAAAATAAAACAACTTTGTTTTAACCACTTTTTATTCGTACACTTTTTCCGACTGGTTTCGACAAGAACCTTGTCATCATCAGGATTTATGTATTACGTCTAAAACATAGAAATACTCATAGTAAGGTTATAGTTAATTACCCTTCCCTTACGATGCCTTCCCTTATGAGTTGTTTTATTTTATTAAATTTATAAAATGTGCCACAAAGTATCTGCGAAAAACACGAAAGAAAATAAAATATGTAAATTAAAACAGTAACATTTGGACATCTCAACATATTGGACATGTCTCAACATATTGGACGTCTGAGTATTAACAGTGCAATGATCTATCATATGTTACTAAAGTGATCATTTTACACACGTGTAACATTCACATGATCGCAAACCACAATGCAAGTTTTTTAGAAATCCTTAATATAATATCATAAATCTCTTGACCCTTGAGCCATGTATGCATGGTTTGAGAAAGCTTTCATTTGGCAGAGAATCTTTTATTTTGATGTATGAATGATCCTTACCGGATTATTTTACACATTGGGTACTTGATTTTTAGTTTTTATGCAGCTAACAAATTAACCAGATTTTGACATGTCAAATATCCAGACGTTTTTATTCTATTAAATTCCCCCCCTATAACAAATGAACATATATGTATATAAATATATATATATATATATATATATATATATATATATATATATATATATATATATATATATATATATATATATATATATATATATATATATATATATATATATATATATTTTTATATATATATTTATATATATATATATATATATAAATATATATATATATATATATATATATATATATATATATATATATATATATATATATATATATATATATATATATATATATATATATATATATATATATATATATATATATATATATATATATATATATATATATATATATATATATATATATATATATATATATATATATATATATATATATATATATATATATATATATATATATATATATATATTTGCGTTGGTATTCTGATATGAATTATTTAGTAGCCAAATTTGAACACTTGTTGCTCAGACCGACGAACCTTTTGGACTCGGATACAAATTGTGACTTTAAGTGTTGAAACGTGCTATCATAAAACATTCATTGATAAGCTCTTTCGATTCGGGAACCTTCCTCTTCTATTCACAATTCCTTTACTTCCATTATCTTGTATTCCCTGGTATTTCATCCCCAGCCCTTAATACAACCCCCTTCCATTCTGTTAGCCAAAAGCAAATGGAGATTATTGAAATATTTAAGTATCTCTCTGGATAAAATAGAGAGGTCAATGAATCTGAAAATAAACTTTTTAATCAATCACTTTAATCTTACTTGTCTTCAATTTAAACATTTATAAACTTAGTACTTTTGAAATCTCGATAAAATCCTTTGAAATCTTTACAAATATGAGGCAGAAATAAAACAATATTGGCAAATTTTTAGACTAATTAAGAAACTACTTTCGTAAACTGACGTTTTTCAATCGAACGAAGTTAAACAGAATGTGATAAATATGCAAAATTTTCCAAATTTGTATTTCTATTTTGCCATTTCGTCTCACATTACGATTCTGGTTGCGTTATTTTGGCTTCTTAGTATACGGGTCTCGAAGCGCCGATCAATTGGAGAAAATTATGATTTTCAATTGATGGGGGAAGAATATATGTAGGTGGTGAGAATTGGTTCATTATTTTGTTATGTACTATTTTTAACTGGTGAATCTTTCAAAATATGTAACGAACACAAACATATTTCACAAAATGTTTAGAAATTTCAAAATATTAAAATTATTGAAATAATAGTAGACATTAAAATCTCGGTAAGTGGTTATATACAAATATAACTATCTTTTTTATAAAAAAAAATTAATAAGTTAAAATGGCTAACCACAAAATAAATGCTTTCATGTTAAGAATATTGAGAACATATGTATACGTTCAAAAGTGTCGATAGCACGCTAGTTTTAACCGCTTGATAAGATAAATAATTCAAAATGATTTTATGGAAACGCGCATACGTTAATGTATTTTCGATATGGAATGAATATAAATAAACCTTTGAAATCGAACGAAGATATACACATTTGCCTATGTACAATACAGACGGAACGCGATGCATATACATATATTCAGCTCGGTAATGTTAAAGGCGTGTTCGTTTCCATTTCGCTGAGATACCTTTTCACGGCAGCGTTCTGTTTGCTGATACACACAGCATTTTACCCTAGCATCCTGAGTGTACACATTTGATAACAGGTACAGTCGGTAAGGAAGCGCGGGTTTTCAATGGGGTAGGTATTAAACTACCCTTATATTTGATCGGGATTTGAACTCGGATCACGAGCTCGTGTGTATTTAAATTAATCGGTGTTCCCCTATTAATACAAGCCCCTGTGTACTGGGTATGAACGAGTACATGCGAACTGTTTCCAAAATTATATAGTTTACTGCTGACGAAAAAGGGTTTATTTTGTACAGATATATGAGGGAAGAAAATAGAATTTTTGGACCTAAATAATATTGATTTGTAATTCATTACATAATTATGTTTCACATATTGGATATAAACTCGTATATATATATATATATATATATATATATATATATATATATATATATATATATATATATATATATATATATATATATATATATTTATATATATATATATATAAATATATATATATATATATATATATATATATATATATATATATATATACATAAATATATATATATAAACACACATCGTCTAGTCCAGGCTTATTAAAAAATATTAGAGTTAAAACTCATGTATATTTTAACAATTGGAAATTGAATTCCAATGCTTTAACTATTACAACACGGTAGTAAACGAATAATTTAAATATCATTTGATTTTTTAAAATATTTTGTTGTTTTAGGTATATATTCTGTTGATTTTCAAATAAATAATAAAATAATTTCAGTTGTATTGAGATTTAAGTCTAGAGTGACGTTTGAACCCGTTATCAGCAAAAAAAAATATTTGAATCGTTTTTCCATTACTTAAATATTTTAAGTAAAAAAATTAAACACATTCTTTAAAAAAAGATTCAACCTAAATAATTTAAATTATTTTTTGACTTGAATCTTAGGCTTGGTTAAGTGATCATTTTACACACGTATAACATTCACCATTTTTAACCCATGATTGACAACCACACTACTCAAAATTTCAAAACGTCTAGATATACTGATCAAACTCGTAACACAGTATGCGTTATTTCAAATGTTTCAAATAATTTCAAATTCAACTTAAAACACTCAAAATGTTCCAAATGATTTAATTGAACTAAACACGAAAAACGGACCGGCGTAGAATGTCTTAAAAGGTTTTATATTATCCGTGCGTAGAATCTGACTCAGCAAATCATTTCATTGTCCCGTGTTCGGTGTACTTGAACACTGATCCCATTCATATAAGGAGAGAGAATGAAAGGCAGACAGCGAGGTAAGGAAACAAGGAAGCGAATAGAAATTATATCTCAGACTAATGAGATTTGGCATTACGGAGACGAATTTGTTTCTTGCACGCCCTGATTGCTGTTAAGGGGAGCTCTTGATTGATTTTTAGCTTAATACATTCGCAAAATTTTTTATTTATTTTTTTATACCAACATCAACCCATCGCTTGATACGGTTTGTAAAACCTAAGAAAATAATATTATGTAGGTACTATATATATATATATATATATATATATATATATATATATATATATATATATATATATATATATATTTATAAATATAAATATATATATATATATATATATATATATATATATATATATATATATATATATATATATATATATATATATATATATATATATATATATATATAAATATAAATATATATATATAAATATATATATATATATATATATATATATATATATATATATATATATATATATATATATATATATATATATATATATATATATATATATATATATATATATATATATATATATATATATATATATATATATATATATATATATATATATATAAAATTATATATATAACAAATTTATGAGGCGAATGTTAGCGGGAAAAGAAGCAGAGGAAGACCGAGAAAAACATGGCACGATCAGGTATGCCAAATACTTGAAAGTGGTCAGGTTAGGAGTCGTAACAATCGGCGGGTATGTATGAGGAGATGCATGAACGTGGAAGAGGCGAAGAATGTTTGCAAGGACAGAGTGGTGTGGCGCTCTATTCTCTCTGCCTACCCCTGCGGGGAAGCGGCGTGATGGTTAGTTAGTTAGTTATATATATATATATAAATAAAATAATAATAATCATAAATTTATATATATTCGTTCAAAGTGTAGTAGTTAGCATGCTTGACTGCGTGCTGAAGATCTTAGGTTCGGTTCCCAGTGGGAGTTAAATAAATATCACTGATTTTTCACTCTATTACTGTTTAACGACCAACGTTTCACAGCTTCTAGTACACTAGGCCTTGAACTGTGTTGTATTTTAAAGTATGATCCCTAGATATCGACTACATACTATAATATTCACAAATATGTCATCTCGTGATGTTTTTTTATGGTATAATAAAACCTTATTATAACCCTTATCCGCACCCAATGGTGCATAAGGCACTGCATCGAATTGACGCAGTGTTATCTTGATCATTACTTATATGAAGGCAAGGTGATCACTTTTGCGCATCAGGAACCAGTCCAGGATAATATTAAATAAATATTACAGTGTAAAATCACAAATATTTATTTTCACCCCCCCTGGGAATCGAACCCGGGACCTCCAGCACGGTAGCTAAACACGCTGACCATTACACCACGGAGGCGCACAACAAATCTTATATTTAAAAAAAAATAATAAGAGCGCATACTACTATAAATTTTTTAATATAACAAAAATATGTGACGCGTTTCATCTTATAAAGACATTATCAAACACGCAAATATGTAAATTAGAGTAGAATTCAATCCAATAACCTCGTTTAATTTTGGATATATTACCCAAAACATGAAAATGGAGCTCTACCAACCGTATGCAGTTACAATAAACAAATTATTTTTACAGATTCAATTTATCGTCGACGTTCCCATTACGAAATGTTAAACAAAAGAAAGTCGTTTGTAGGATTCTTGTAGATTATCGTATTCTATTTTGGAAATTCCCAAGTCCTGATCTACTCGTACAGTGGAGGAGGATATTTGATATTTGATATGTGGTTATAGGTTTACAGTCGCTCGGAGCCCACAAGTCCCTGAAGAAATTAACGCAAGTCGTTGGGATTCTTTATACGGACTTGACGATCGGAATAACACCGGAATATTATGTTATGATATCATTTTGGTGGTGATATAGGCACTCTATTTAATAAGAGTGACAAACTCGCATAAACAAGGACTCAGGAAAGATTAACGGATGATTTTATAGAAACGTTAAACATTTCAAAAAAAATTCTCTAGTAAAAAATCATTATTAGGAAACCAAAAAAAGGGTACAAAAGGAGTTTTTCGCTTTTTTTTTTGTTAAAAAGGGATTTATATGATTATGACCTGTTTTTTGTTGTTGTTTTTTTCTGTGAGGTCAAGGGATCTTGCATATCTTATGTCACTGTGACCATATTAGGTCTATTGAGACCTCCCTCTGTATCACAGCTCACTGTCAAGACCTACATGAGTCGTGTAGCTCACGACCTGTCTTGGTGGTAGAAGCTTCACCTTTTCGGAGTCCAGTAGAGGTCCTCCAACAATGTGACTTTGTTTGCGAGCGAGTGCGTCACAATTATAGAGAATGTGGATTTGCGTTTCGTTAACTGTTATACAAAATTTGCATACTGAGGAACTCCCAGGCCAATTACTAATTTGCGAAATGTGTTTTTAAACATCTTGAAAATTTTGAATGATAAAGATTTAAAATATTCTACAAAAATACCAAAAAAAAAATGCTACCTTGGAAATTTCGCTATAGTTTTAGTATTTTGTTTTCTGTGAAAGGATGTTTAAGTACTCGGTTTGCATATCTCTAACTGTATTGCTATTGTAACTTGGATACAATTGGTGTATAAGAGTGTTATGTGTAAATACTGTGACTTTACAATTCAATTATCAACAGGTAGTTGGATTTAAAGATGGAGAAGTAAGGAAGCAAGATGAACGTGACTATTGAATTTTTAGAGTCATTGAATTTTGGCTTGGCCGTTTTCCGGTGTTAATTTGACAATCAAAATCAAGTGAATAGAACCAAAACGTAAAGTCTATGTGTGAGTTAGATTTGGTTTTGATGCCTTTACGTTATTTATGGTCAAAAAAGATGCCATATAAAATAAATAATTACAGAAAATGGAGACAACAAATTTTCCGAAGCTTCTTTATGCGAATAAAGAATGTTACTTTTTAAAATGACTAGAAAGTAATTCAAACTTGTGCCCGTAGAAATGAGTGATAAATCCCATAAGGAGCTTTCCACTTGCATCCGTCTATCTATGTATTGGGTGTTGGTGTGACCACCCTCCCTGACGTCGTCCCATTTCAACCCTGGCCCTCTCCAGCCCCCCGTAACTTCCAGCTAGGTAAACATCCAGGGTAAAAAATACCCCAATCTCTTTGTCGGAGTCACGTACTCGCATGTCTGAAGCTACGGATTTTTAAATAAGCACGTGGATTTTCTGAATACATTTAGCATTACACGATAATACGCCGATGTTATTAAACGCTGTTTATACAATATATATATATATATACCTATAAATATGTATACATATATAAACGCACGGAATTGTACATATAAACAAAACTCAAAAAATTCATTCAAAGCATAAATAACATACGATTTTTCACCGTGTCCAAATATTTAGGAATTATTTTTCATATTATTCTCTTGGGAAATTCTAGTGATTCAAGAAAAAGGTTTCGAAATTGGATCATACTAAAATATAGAACTTCCAATAATTTAAGTAATGTGGTTGTCAATCATGGGAAGAATTGGTAAATGTTATACGTGTGTAAAGTGATCACCAGCCTATGACGGTCATAAGCCACTTAAATGCCCAGACTTCAATATTCTTCTTCAACTTATGGAGATGTCTAAAAAATTAAAATATAATAATATTAATAAGACAAATATGATACATAAATATTTTTATTCTGTAACATAACATACCATTTTTATTATAGTTTGAATAGTTATCAATTGGAAGTCCTTAACTTCAGGATTAGGATTTGATTCCAATTGTGCTACTTGTTGAATTTTACAAACAAACACATTTTTTTTCATAAAACTTTAACGTTCTTCATAATTTGTTCTACCTTTATATAAGTATGTATATTCTATACATCTTTTAAATTAAATAAATGTTCATAAAAAAAAACAATTGTTAATATATTTAACAGACATTAAAATAAGCAGTTAATACTAATGTGCAGTAAAAAGTTATAATTACTCAATTAGCATTTTTCAAATAACATTTTCGAACATTTTTTCTCCTGAAAGTATTGTTGACTAACTGTAAAAAAAATCAGTGGCGTAATTTACCTGAAATGCTTTTCAGGACCTTCAGATTTAGACTGGAACCAGTTGGGTGTTGCTGTACTAGATTGATCGCGTGTCAACTCGTCGACGGTTTCAGTACCTTCCTCCCTTTCTCCATCAAATTTTAATTTTATGAAAAACAAATATGTGTTCTCGTCTAGGAAGTTTTAAATTAAGCACGGCTTGAATTCGCGTTCGGGCAAATGTACTTAACGTAGGGTACACATGTAAAAACTTTAAGGGAGCACAGGTATGCGAATATGTTTCTGATGATAATTTTTTCACGTTGCCTGAAAAAAAGTTAATATTGATAAACTTGTGCTTATGAGTGACAGTAAGTTACACAGAAAAAGGTCAACACATTTTTTTTTAATTATTCAGCTATCATCTTACAAATAATGTTTTTTAAAAGTAATAAAAAGTCGGGTTAAGGACTGCATTATGAATAAAAAAATATTGAGAATATAAAACTTTATATTATGTTTTTTAATAGTTCTTAAGTTTATTTTTTAAAAACAAAATTCAACAATAAAGTTCTGTATTGATTTAGTTTTCTTATAGTAAATAGTTTAAAAAAAACGAATAATGTAGTTGGTAATACAAGCAGATAAAGAAAAAAAACTTGGCATGATCAAGTATTTCAAAAACTTGAAAATGGTTAGGTCAGAAGTCAGGATAATTGGCGTGTGTATATGTGTGTGTATGAGATGTATGAATCTCCAAAGACAGATCGGTGTGGCTTTCTATTTTTTCTGCCTACTTCTGCCGCAAAGTTAGTTAATTCGTTAAAAAAAAATAGTTTAATAATACGAAAAAATGATTTAATTAAAAAATATGAACAAATAATAAAATAGAAAAAGATTAATTAGGAAAAGGGGAAAAAACCAACTGAATATTTGTTTTTTGACATAAAGTAAATTTTTAATATAATTTAAAAATCGCACGATTATTACTTTGTCAATATTAAAAATGTAATTTTACAAGAAAATGCACAAAAAAATATGAGGGTGCTAATTAACGTTAAAAATAGGTGAAAAAAGTCAAACATTGCCTTCCCAGATTGACGTTTTTAATGTATTTACAACATTTTGAGTGTGTCCAAATACTTGTTCACAAAACCTGGAAGTATAATAAGTGTGTAAAGTGATCACTTAAACCAGCCTATGGCGGTCGTCAGCCCCGTAAATGCCCAGACTTCCATATTCTTCTTCATCTTTGATGAGATGTCAAAAAATATTATTTTTAATGTATACTAGCACATATTTACAAGTGATAATTAAGTTATATAAAGAAAAATTATAAAGAGTTTGTATTTTTTTACATGGATATATAAATGATATTAAATGTATGAAATAGATCTTTATGATCAGGGTTATTCGATAAGGGATGGGAAAGTATAAGAGATTACCCTTGAAAAATTGGAACTTTATTGGCGTTCAACGCCTCGAGAATACAAGTTATAATTGGTTGTTTATCCCCTCACTCTGGAGAAACTTACTTGGACTGGAAGTAGAGTTCCCCTTCTTTACCCCATTTAGTACATGAAGGGTTGATTTTGTTGTCTCAAGAGAGTGGAAACGATCACCCAGAGAGTCAAATTCCACAGGAAGAAAATTATATTTCACGATCTTTTAAACATAACAACTTATAAATTTAAACGCATGGTTGTATATGGGTATGCGTTCATATATTTTTAAAAGTACTCGTAGAATATATTATTAGATTAAAACCAATATTTTTAGCTTTTCCACTTTATTTTTATTTGACCAGCGATCGGGTTTCATCGTTACCGACATCATCAGACTGGTCAGACAGACCAGTCTGATGATGTCGATAACGACGAAACCCGGTCGCTGGTCAAATAAAAATAAGGTGGAAAAGCTAAAAATATTGGTTTTAATCTAATAATATATTAAAAATGCAATGCCATCACGGAGTGTCAGTGGATAATATAAATCTATTAAAAAGTACTCGTAGAATATCATTCGAATTAGATTTTAATTCGACTGTTATTCGACTTACGTACCAGTCAAAAATGAAGAAATATCATTAACTATTTTGAATATACGAGTTTTTATATTAAAATGCTATCAATCTAAATTGGTAGGTTAGAGGTAATCATAATATCCGTTAATTTTCCGAACTCCAACTCTATAACGTTAATACCGGTTTTAAGTAAATATTTTAAGCTAAAAATAGTTATTACTAAACCTGTTGAAAATTTAACTAGTTTCGAGCATTTCTCTTCTTTTATTTTTCGACTTAGATACAACTAAAATCTAAATTTAATATCAACTCTAAAAAAAATTGTGATACACACCCAACGAATAAAGATAAAATGTAATAAAATTTACAGTTGAGATGCAATGTATAATTACTTATTTTACCCAATATTGAAGATATCAAAATACGTCTATTTTAACTATTGTTATATTTAAATATAATATATACATATTTATATATATATATATACATATATATAATATATATATAACTATTTATATATATTTATATATATATATATATATATATATATATATATATATATATATATATATATATATATATATATATATATATATACATACATATATATATATATATATATATATATATATATATATATATATATATATATATATATATATATATATATATATATATATATATATATATATATAAATATGTATATTTCAATAATTAAAATAGACGTATTTTGATATCTTCAATATTGGGTGAAATCAGTAATTATACTTTGCATCTCAACTGTAAATTTTATTACATTTTATCTTTATTCGTTAGATATGTATCACATTTTTATTAGAATTGATATTAGATTTAGATTTTAGTTGTATCTAAATTGAAAAAAAAATAATAAAAAAAATGTATATATATATATATATATATATATATATATATATATATATATATATATATATATATATATATATATATATATATATATATATATATATATATATATATATATATATATATATATATATATATATATTTTAACAAAAATTTTAAATATACACACACACACGTTATACAAGTATACATAATACGTATTAGTATATGAATATTTTTTAAAAAACTTCTACATGCCTTATTTTACCAAAACAACCAATGCTTATTCCTCGCACGTACGAGGGGTGTCTCTTCATTTTTATTACTGCAAAGTATTTTTGTTTCCGAATCTCGTCGATCAATTTTACGATTTCTCAAAAGTGCTGCCGTTTCTTCAATACCCAAGCGAACAATAAAACGTATTCGTGAAATATGTCGGAGTGAAGTTGTTTACAGCCAGCTCGACCCGGCCATCTTCCCGACTTGTCATCCTCCGGCCCCGCGTCAGATCGGACTTTTCTCCTAGTTTTCTCTTCGGCGAGGCAGGGGCAATTCACCAACAACTAGTCAATTTACTGCCGAAGTCCTAGTGAAAATGAAAGTAGTCTTACATTCACCAACGACTAGTCAATTTATAGCCGAAGTCCCAGTGAAAATAAAAGTATACTATATTTTCAATATTAAAATCAAACACTGATTTAAAGGGTCTATGCAGTTGTGTAATTTATTTACAAAAAAATTGTTTCGCTTTGTTACGGCATTATCAAACTAGTCCGCAGTTTTATAAAGCTCTAACAAGGCGAAACAATTGTCACGAATATTTTTTCATTTCTAGTTCTTCTTAAATAGAAAATATACGTATTCTCAATATTATTAATATTTAAAGCATTTACTTTGTGGTTAGTCATTTTTACTTGTTTTTTTGTTTACAAAAATGTTGATAATATTAGTATATAACCACCCGTTAGGTGAGTGGTTATATAATAATATTATTAACATTTTTGTAAAAAAAATAAATAAGAAAATGTACAACTTAGTAGACCCTGAAAAATCAGTATTTGGTTTTAATATTTCAAATACAAATTATGGAGTTCTACAAATAAAGTACCAAATCAATAAATAAAAGTAGTCTTATATTCACCAACAACTAGAAAATCTACTGCTAAAGAAAATAAAAGTAGTCAAACACTTACCATCAACTAGTCAATTTACTGCATAAGTACCAATAAAAATAAAAGTAGTGTAACATTCACCAACAACTAGACAATGTACTGCTAAAGTCTTAATGAAAATAAAAGTAGTAAAATATTAACCAACAACTAGCAATTTACTACTGAAGGCCCAATAAAAATACAAGTAGTCCTACATTCACCAACAACTGGTTAATTTACTTCTGAAGTCCCAATAAAAATAAAAGTCGTGTAACATTTACCAACAACTAGACAATTTACTGCTGAAGTCTTGATGAAAATAAAAGTAGTAAAAGATTTACCAACAACTAGTCGATTTACTACCGAAGGCCCAATGAAAATACAAGTAGTCTTACTTTCACCAACATCTAGACAATTTGCTGCTGAAGTCCCAATGAAAACAATCAATTTATTAGTATTACATATTTGACATTTCAATAAAGATAGAAAAGAAAATGTTTTTTTTTCATTATTTAAGTTTTACTTTGTAAATATAACTTTAACTTAAAATCTATTGTGACACGTGTTTGGATGCGGTATCCGCATCATTTTTAAATACCGTGTGTGAAACTAAGTTTAAATTTTAGAGTTGTGTCCTTGGGACATTGAAGGGAGAAGAGGGGGTTAGATCTGTAACGTATTCTGTAAATTATTCATATTTTATTTTTACTTTTTTTTATCGGTAGATTTAAAAAATGCTCATTATCGAAGTAAAGTGATTAAAAACGTCATACAAAAATTTACATATTTATTACCCTTAAAATAATTTGGTCTATATTTAGATATATATAAACCTTAAAATTAAAAAGTAATTAAAAAAAGATATCATCTAATTTCTTAAGGGTGTGAAATATCACTCGTCTTTAATAAATCTTCTAAAGTTACGACAAAGAGTATCATAAAGCTTTTCGTTATCTCATTTTTAATTACCCGAAAAACTGTAAATTTCAAAGAGAGTAGTAAGTAAATAACCCTGAGTTATCTTATGTGGTGGGAGAATAATCGGTTGAAAGCGCCAGACTAATAAAGATTTCTGATAGGAGTGCACTTTTATATTTCCCCTAGGAAAATTGCTAATCTTGGCTTCATATCTCGCGAGGTGTTGCGGGGAATATCCCAGGTATACTTGAGGCTTGTGTAATGCGAGTAAAGAGATGAACATTTACGTTAAGAGAGTGTTGTAGAGAGCCAAATATTATATCCTTGCAAAGTAAACAGAGAATGAAACCCTGTAGAGCTTTGCAGTCTGTTGAAACAAGTGTAAAAAAACCCTGATATATTCTACATAGAACCCACGTATGTTATTCAAATTATTTAAAGTAAAAATAACATTGAAAAAAATGTATTTAAACAATTATGTTAACATTGAATAACCTGAAATATTCTACAAAGAACTCACTTATGTGATTCAAATCATGGAAAGTAAAAATAACATAAAATTTTTAATATTTATAAAATTATGTTATAATTGAAAAATAATAAGAAATTAAAATTATTCTGCAATGAACGGTATAAAAAAATGGGCGAATGTAGTTGCAAAAAGGAGCAAAGGAAGACTTAGCATGATCAGGTATGTCAAATACTTGACAGCGATCAGGTTAGGAGTAGAAATAATCGGTGGGTATGTATAAGGAGATGCATGAACGTGGAAGAGGTGAAGAATGTTGACAAAGACAGAGTGGTGTGGCGTTCTATTCTCTCTGCCTTCTCCTTTGGAAATTCGGCGTGGTAGTTAGTTATTAAAATATAAAAGTAATATTTTTCATACAATTTTAGATTGATTGATACTGTACTCTATATAATTTTGATAAAGGGGTTGAAGTTAAAAATACTAGGATAACATACAATATATTCGCTCTACAAAGATTTTTTGTAATAGGTTTGAAACTTGCGCGGAGCGTTGTGTTGGTGGTAAACAATTATAATTTCATCCAAGACTTGAAATTATCTAATTTGAAATAGAAACTCATCAAGCTAAAACCACGTTTCTGTGCTCTTATACATATATGCAAGTAACAAAAGCAGTAAATCACAAACAATCTAGTGAAAAAATGCAGAGGGGCGATAGTACTTACCTCTGTAATACCTACTAGCCTGAAAGCCGTAAAGACGAATGTAGCTTGGCGCAAAAGCCTTTCCCGCGACCGTAAATGTTAGCGGGACCATTTCCTGATGTTTGATACGGGTAGTTTGAAAGGGTTGGGAAAAACCACTTCAAGATATTTTTTAAAAGTCATAACTAAGCAAATATTAAAAAAAAACTTATGAAGAGACATATTCACTATATATAAACCGCAATAAAATTTACACGAAAAAATAATGAAGAGAGTAAAACAACGGTATATCGCAAACCCCTACTTGCAAAATTATTTAATAATAACAAGGATTCGATTTTTTAGATAAGGAGGCAAAAAGTTAAAATGTGTATATTGAAAATAACTATTCCGAATTTATTTTATTTGAATGATTTTTTATGCATATTATTACTTGGAAGAGTATTTTGAGCCCACTTATATGTTATGTACTTGGTTCCTAAGTATATTTTAAATCTTGTATTTTAAGTTAAAAAAAGAGAATTAAGCGTTTTAATACGTTTTTATTTTTAAATTATATAAAGTTGATTTAATATAAATTTAAATGTGTCAAATTTAATTAATTTAAAATACTTAGATTTTCTGTGGTAATCACAATTTTATACTTTTATACAACAAACAAAAAAATATTTTTTGCGTTTTAATAGGTATTAATTTTTAAAATAATGTCGATAGTGAGTATAGGTATATATAGTTGATTTTATATAAATTGAAATGTGTCAAATTTAATTGATTCAAAATACTTAGATTCTCCGTGGTAGTCACAATTTTATACTTTTATACAACAAACCAATTTTTTTTTGCGTTTTAATAGGTATTAATTTTTAAAATAATGTCGATAGTGAGTATAGGTATATCTAGTTGAATTTATAAAAATTAAAATGTGTCAAATTTAAATAACTCAATATTCTTAGATTCTCCGTGGTTGTCACAAATTTATACTTTGATACAACAAACCAAAAAATGTTTTTTTTTCGAGGAAGTAATTTTACGGATAAATTATTATTGATGAAAGTAACGGTAAGTTTTGTGGTAGCCCTGGCTGTGTCGCGGGTCGAGGTACATCCGATGGCATTGTTTACATATAGATGGCACTATTGCGGCCGAACAATGGAACGCTCAGCGTTGAGTGTTTGTGAATAACGGTTTGAATACCGAGACCGGTACTAGGCCCTCCGCAAGAGTTGCCAACCCTACCGAGGCACGGAGGGTGAGAGGGCTACAGCTAACAGATCATAAAACACTGTGACGTATTACGGTACTATAACATGATATATGTATTTTAAGGTTTAATTCTTGAATTATTTTTGGAATTGTTGTGCTTATGATACATGACACTGAGTTAATATTAACAACATTTTGAGTGTGTCCAAATACTTGTTCACAAAATCTGGATTATCTCCAATTACAGGAGTTATTTTCATATTATTTTTTAACATCTCATCAAAGATGAAGAAGAATATGGAAGTCTGGGCATTTAAGGGGCTGACGACCGTCATAAGCTGGTAATACAAGAGTTTCTGCTTAGTAAAAAGCTTCTTTACATCTCACCAATAGATGTCTCTAATGAAGTTCTAGTGATTCAAGAACAAGGTTTCTAAATTGGTTCATAAATATATAGAACTTCCAAGAATTTGAGTAGTCTGGTTGTCAATAATGGGTAGAATTGGTGGATGTTACACGTGTGTAAAGTGATCACTTAAACCAGCCTATGACGGTCGTCAGCCCCGTAAATGCCCAGACTTCCATATTCTTCTTCATCTTTGATGAGATGTTAAAAAATAATATGAGTTAATATTAGTTGCTAAATAAATATGTACAGAAACTTGCAGCAATCTTTTTACTGACATCTCAAAATAGATAAAGAAGAATATGAGCATCTGGGTATTTACAAAGATTACAACCTGTCATAGGCTGGTTTAAATTATCACTTTATACACGTGTAATATTCACTATTCTATCCATAATTGACAACTACACCAGTATTTTTTTGGAACTTGTATATATCTTATGATTGACATGTTCCTTCGTGTCCTCTTAAAAATATTATTAAAAATGCTTGAAGGGACACCGTAAATTAAAATTTGAATGCATGAAGTTATTTTTATGTTTTTACAACAAAAATGTCGGTCTCACCAAGACTGCTGTATCAGGTTTTCTGTATCCATCTACAGATCCATTTTTATATTTTGAAGCGTGGTAATTATATAAGAAATATTTAAATTATTACAAGAAAATGTGTGCATCATTAAACACTGTGAAATTGAGATATATAGATAAAATAATACACATATTAATACAAAATTTAAAAAAATATTTTTTCATTTAAAAAATGGTATTTATTATGCCACACAAAAATTCGATGACTGAACTTACTACCCTTACTAAATAAAAGTCATAATGTATCAAGTCAAGACATTAGAAATATATAAATAATGAAAACGTTTTGTTCGTTTAAAGGAACTTATATTTTAATATTTTCATATCAAGATGCAGTCATATATTATATAGATATATATTAGATATTTTCATATCATTATCAGTTTTTTTTGTAATTTCACAAGTTAAACATACTTTTCTTAACGAAACACAAAAGACATTCCATCGATACTGTGTACAAGACTCGTGACAAGTGCGACTCTCTTGAAATTCGAGATGTTTGAGAAGTTCGCTACAGAAAATAAGTGTTGTAAAAACAAGGGATTTCCCACACTTGTTATCTTCGAGCTAACGTATTGTCTGAGGAAGGAACAATACTCGAGACGAGAGTCCTCCGGAGAACAGCGCATTACAGAGGTAATTCAATGATACTACTTTACTTTACTGGTTTTCTACCCAGATAACATGACATCTCTTCCATTTTCATTATCTCCTAGTACCCTAGACCCATTTAAAAGTGATTGAATTCATTTCACGACGCATTTCATTTGAAATAAAATGATATACACATAAATAAATAAAAAAAATTGAAAAAAAATATACGAAGGTTTATCAGGTATTTAATTATTAAATTAAACGACCAATTTGTTTATTTTTTTCGTTATTTATTTATTTTTACTCTTTATCAATAATTCATTTTAAAACAAATTATTTAAATAGTAAAACATATAATGTATAACTGAACTAAATTTTAACTAGAAAAAAAATCTTTAAAAATACTTAATATTTTTTAAATCTACAACGTTTTGAGAGTGTCCAAATACTTGTTCACAAAATTTGGATTATATCCAATTACAGGAGTTATTTTCATATTATTTTTTTTACGTGTGTAAACGGTTCACTTAAACCAGCCTATGTCGGTCATCCGCCATCGTAGCGTAATGGTCAGCACACTAGGCTACCATACTGGAGGTCCCGGGTTCGATTCCCAAGAGGGTAAAAATAAATAATTGTGATTTTTCAGTCTAATATTTATTTAATATGACCCTGGACTGGTACCTGAGGGCTGATCACCTTTCCTTCGTGTATTTAACGATCAAGATAACACTGCTTTCTATATGATGCAGTGCCTTATGCACCATTGGGTGCGGATAAGGGTTAGAATAACGGTCGTCAGCCCCGTAAATGACCAGACTTCCATATGCTTCCTTATCTTTGATGAGATGTCAAAAAATAATATTTTCTAAATCTATTAAATATCCACTATACGAGTATACGTATAAATTATACGATATGTTATGTTTGTTGTTTTCTGTAAAAAATGAAGAAAATATTAAGATTCACCATAATTGTAGGTATCTACATCTATGTAACATATTATTATGTAACTTGAATTTTAACATATTGACATACATAAATGGGAGAGATAACACATATTTGTGACGTTAATTCATCCAACAGTATCCATATATATGTATACTGAATTGAAGTAGTAGCTCCAACATTAATAAGCTTAGGGTGATATCTAAATATTAAATATTAATTAGTCGTTTAATATACACATTAGAAAAAAGACCTAGACTACCGTGTTTTTCACCCCTTATATGTAGATCAATGGTCTAAATAAATGTTTTTATGCCTGCTATTACACAGGTATAAAATAAGTTAAGTAAAATCGTAATGGGTTATGCAAACCCATAAATGTATCGGTTAATTGCGCATTATATTAGGTGTATGACGCTTTTGCAGAAATATCGAACAAAACAATAGTTTATCGCATACATTAGCATATATTGATTTTGTCTGGATAACAATGAACACGAAACATCATGACCGAAGCTATTGAAATGCTAATAAGTTTGTGTACCCAATATTATAACCATTTATGGTTCTAAGCAAGCGGCGTAATGCCATATCTATGTACATAAGTGCATAAAGCAGTAATATCGCAATGAAAACGAATTATGTTATGATATTTTTTTATTCAGTGTAGAAAATTTGCCAAAAAATAGACTTAAATGTCCTTCTCCACTGTATTGTGGTAAGGGCGTTTAAAAACTGTGATAAAGGTCTCGGGTTTGATTCCTAGAGGAGTGGTGGATCAAAATAAATACTAGTATTCACTAAATTTACATATTTTGACCTTTATTTGGTATTTCCCTATACTGGTATTTGGAAGGACTTGTCTTCATGTAATAAATGACCGAGAAAAGACTGCATATTTTGATGTGATTCAGTGCCCTATGTACCATTGAGTAAGGGCAAGGGTAATAAGAAGAATATAAATACGTCTTAGAAAAAAGTCTAACTAAACCTCAGCGCACAATTCGCATCGAAAGGAAATAAGATATAGCGGGATTTTTAATGTAAAATATTTTATTTTATATTTGTTTAATATATTTTTTTTTTAATAAACTTTTAATATATTTTTATTAGTGTCGGTTTGCACGTATTGATCAAGTGAACATATTTAATTTTAAAAAATCTTTCAGTTTTTTAAGAAAAAATTTTAAGTGGTCTGGAACTAATTGTAACTTAAATCTATAAGTTGTTCAAATACATTCTCAATTTTTTTATTATTATTACTCGTGTTCTATCTACCTTATGGCAAAAGATTCATTTTTAAATGATTAGTATTAATTTATAATTCATAATATGTTATATTACAGGATTTCAATAGATATTTTAACCAATTTACCGGATAATACATTTTGCTTGCCGTACATGTTATTATTGAAGTTGTAATTAAATGTGTAAAAAGTACCTACCTTCCAATTTCTGCATACTGTATATCATAAAAACCGGATTGGAAAAAAATATCAAAACCAATAAGAGGCTTGTAATAGATTCGTGAATTCTATACTGTCCATATTTCTACATGCTTAGTTTTTGACTTTGTGGAAAAAAAGATGATTAAATCAAAAATAAAACACGCGTTTGACACACATCACTATTTAGTTTGTAAATACAGTATAAAATTGAGATCTACAGATATTTTTCTCAACAAAAAATATATTGCTCGTAAAAATATATTTATTATATTTATTATTTTATATTTTCAAAATTACAAAAGTGTACTTAATTTTTTTCTTTAATTCTTAAAAATATATACTTAACATAAGTTTTCCAAAAAATAATTGTGTAATTTTTTTTGAAGAATGAGAGAAATTTTGTAATTTGTTGTTTCCTTGAAATTTTACAGTGGCGGACTTGGGTACTTAATAAAACAACAGCCATTACATACTGTAGTATATTATATTTGATTTTTGTTTATGAATACAAATTTCCTATTTTGATATACTTTAAGCCTTATTTGGGAATAATAATTATGTTGTTAGGAGCACTTCAAATAATATTGAAGTTTACTATTGAAGTGTTGGAAGCTGTGTTTTAACAATGCCACCCTTCAACTAATACTCGGTAGCAGAACATCTTCCAAGCTCGAGAGAGGTCAAGTAGGACTCAGACCTTAGACCCAACAGCTTTTCACCCGAATCACTGATCTCTGACTTCCAAATTTTACGAAACTCAATATTATAAAGGGAATGATTTAAGTTATGAGGATATTAAATTTGAGGGTACTATTTGTCGAGTATCAGAAAACATGATTTCAAACAAGAAATATTTTTGGAGAAGTTATAACGAATTTATAATAAGATCTAGTAAATATTATATTAATGTCTTGGTAAATATTATTTTCCTTAAAATCTATTGTAACACGTGTTTTGAACGATGTTATGTTGAACACAATAAAATAAAGTGGTACGCATCAAGTAAAATTAAAACTAAAAATGAATACACATTTTCCCAAAAAGTAACTGCCGATTCACTTAATAAAATTATACTGATAATTATTTTGACTCCGTTATTCAAATTTTATTACATAAAAAATACAATTTTGCTTATTTCATTAAGATGAAATTAATTGAAATTATTCATTGTACTGCAACTCTCAGCAGAAGGCAAATCTGTAGAAGTCAGATCTTTTAGCTCCAGAATATATGAGATTAGATAAAAACCGTTAAGGCGCTGTTTAGAGCTGCCTTAGATAGGAAAAAATACTCTCAAGTGATTGTCGACGTTGTGAGAACGTGATATGGCACGTAAAGAAGAAGAATAGTGCATCTCTATAATTTTTTAACAGTCATTCAATATAAGTTAAAACATTATCTTGAAAAATACAGATAAAAAAATTAACGTTATTTCAAAGATTAGATTAGATTTTTTTTGTAATATCTGTTTTATATACTTTTTTTAAACCCTTATCCGCACCCCAATGGTGCACAGGGCACTGCGTCATATATAACACAGTGTTATCTTGTCGTTTACACATGAAGAAAAGGTGATCAACCCTCCGCTTCAGGTACCAGTCCAGGCAAATATTGAATAAATATTAGAGTGAAAAAATCACTTATATTTATTTGACCCCCCTGGGAATCGAACCTGAGACCTCCAGAACGGTAGCCGAGCGTGCTGACCATTACACTACAGAGGCGGACGAAATACAAATACTGTACAAAATATAAGCAAATGGTATTTTAATCAATGGTAAAAAGTATTATGAGATTGGAAATGCATGTTTAATACCACTTAGAGCAGATTGTGTATAGTGCATAGTACATATAATGAGGGTAGGAGGAGGGTGTAGGATGTCTATGGCGAATAGATACACAGAAATAACGAAACAGGCAATCCCGCTAATGCACGTACACTAGATGTAGATAAGCAGTAAGCTCCGCTTGCAAAACTCCATACAGACAAAAACACAACGCAATAAGTATAATGTAAAGGTACAGGATTTTACGTTTTGTATGGGATTAATTTCAACTGGTGTGTAAAATATTTATAAATAAACTATGTAAGCAGTGGAGTCAATGAGTGCTTGGGACTATGGATTATTCAACTTTTTGAGTGTGTCCAAATACTTGTTCACAAATCTGAATTATCTCCAATTAAAGGAGTATTTTTCATATTTTTTTTACATCTCATCAAAGATGAAGAAGCATATGAAAGTCTGGGCATTTACAGGGCTGACGACCATCATAGGCTGGTTTAAATGATCACATGTGAAACATTCACCAATTCTATATATTTATTGATTTGGCGTTTAATTTGTAGAACTCCATTTTTATTTATGTTTTAATTTTAAATCAAACACAGATATTTTTAGTCTACAAAGTTGTATTTTATTAACAAAAACACATAAAAAATTTATATTGTAACAATTGTTTGGCCTTGTTCACAAACAAGGTGAAACAATTGTCACGATATAAATTTTAATGTGTTTTTGTTAATAAAATACAGCTTAGTAGACTCAATAAATCTGTGTTTGATTTAAAATTAATACATAAATTCACCAATTCTACCCATTATTGACAACCACAATCCACAAATTCATGGAAGTTCCAATTTAGAAACCTTGTTGTTGAATCACTAGAACTTCACTAGAGACATCTTTTGGTGAGATATAAAGAAGCTTTTTTTTATTAAGCAGAAACTCTTATATAATATTAGAATGTGAGGTCCGAATCCTGGATCACATACATGAGAAAAGTCAGAAAATATCATTTTAATTTTTATTATGTTAGCTTATAATTGGACGAGTTAATTTATTTACAACATTTGAGTGTGTCCAAATACTTGTTCACCAATTTATGAACAAGTATTTGGACACACTCGTTTTTATACGAAGTCTGAGCATCTCAGAGCTTATGCTTTCTACTTGGCTGGCTTCAGTGATCACTTTATACGCTTGTGTAGCATTCTCCATTTTGTTTATCATTGAATACTTTTATCACATTATTTTTTTAAAAATAGATATGCACCGTTTTTGGATGAGAAAAAGCACTAATCGCATTCGTTATCTTAATGGTTACTTACTTAAAGGCAAGGTTTTCAATCCTTAGCTCTAGGTACCACTTCTGGATAGTATTTAAATAATTTTCAGAGTTAAAAGTCACTAATGTTTACTAGATCCCCCCTGGGAATCGATCCCGGGGCCTCCAGCACAATAATAAATTTTAAAAATAAGAATAAATATCATTTGATACCTTCTCTACAGATGATATCTAATTTTATGTGTTTTTTTTTAAGCTACTAAATACATACATGCAATTAAAATTATCTTCTTCTTCTTCTTCTTCTTGAAGAAGAAGAAGAAGAAGAATTAAAATTATATAAATAAATTAATATTCTCGTTTCTCATTTTTCTTGGTCTATATTTTCATAAATTATTAAATGAGGAATGCTAGTAATATTTGTATACAACGACTTATTGAGATATAAGTCTACTAGTATAAAGACGTACTCGTCTCTTCGTCAGGAAAATTACTACAATAACATGCAATCAATACTACCCGTCTCTACGATAGCACTATTTATTCACTAACAATTTTACAAAATAGTATAAATAACAACTTTGTAACTTTTTCCACATTCATTTTATTTGACAAGCAACCGGTTTTTGACGTAACCGACATCATCAGACTGGTCTGATGATGTCGGTTATGACGAAACCCGGTTGCTGGTTAAATGAAATTCATGTGAAAAAAGTTACATACTTGTTATTTTATTCTATAAAATGCAGTTCCACTAAGAAATGTCAGTACAAATCTTAAAACTTTACAAAATATTAATCACATGCATTAGATAAGACCAACATGCACTAATGTTACTTACATTTTGTAAGAATACCGGACCACAAAATAAATGCTTTTAAAACATTAGCTAACATAAAATTCGCTTTACGGGATAGTAGATATGATATCGCTGTTAAGGGACGCATACCCAACGTTTTCACCTGAATATACGTTTTTATTGATTTATCTAATAACTTGTTGAACCTGCTGTTCAATAAAGGCATCCTGTATAAACATTAAATTACTTTAAACAATGCGTAGTGGTGAGAAAAATAATCTAAAAAATACACCCTAGCGGATTTACGAAATTAATTAAAGCTCTGGCGAAACACAACTTTTCGTGTTTATACAACAACCCTCGAACAAGTTGTTTATGTAATTATTTTAAAAGCTTCATAATTGGAAAAAATATCTCCTATATTCCAACGTTAAAAAAGCTTAAAAAAATATTATTTTGACCGTAAGAAAATATTTACACGTTTGTATTCGGCGTTTGCTTATTTCTCACGAGCTCTAAAGTTAATCCGAAAAACCATATATATTATAACTATTGTAACAAACGTAAAAATTAACAAGGAAAAAATATGTAAAAAATCCTCAAGTAATCTAGTTCGAATCTCAAATTAAATTAAAGCCTTAAATCTTAATTTTAACTTAAAATGAAAAAAACTTATCGTAATCTTCAATCAAAAACATTTAAAACCCTTATCCGTACCCGATGGTGCATAGAGCACTGCATCATATAAACGCACGAAGGAAAGGTGATCAGCCCTCCGATCCAGGTACTAGTTCAAGGGGAATATTAAATAAATATTGGAGTGAAAACTCATTTATATTTATTTGACTCTCCCCCCCCCTGGGTATCGAGCTCGGGATCTTCTGTACGGTAGCCGAGCGTATTGACCATTACCCAAACAACATTTTGAGTGTGTCCAAATACTTGTTCATAAATCTGGATTATCTCCAATAAGATGTTATTTTTGCCATCTCAACATAGATGAAGAAGAATATGAATGTCTGGGCTTACGACCGTAATAGGCTTGGTTAACAAAACTTATGACATCGTTAGCCTAGCAAATGCCCAGACTTCCATATTCTTCTTCATCTTTGTTGAGATCTGCAATGTAACATTTAAAGAGTAAGCACGCTTTTTATTGTAAAACACAAAATAAACCGTGGTTATTTTATCTTAGGACATATTTGCTGACGAATAAAATTATTCGTTATATTCGCAAATTTAGAGTTGTTGAAAATCCGAAATCAATGTTATGACTCGAATGTTTGTCTTTCGTCGCTGAGACGGCAAAACCGCCTATGCTGAATTTTAATAGGCGCTTTAAGTTTAAATTGCTTAAAACGCCTATCAAAGTAACCCTCAACGTTTGTGTTAAGGGATTTTATTTAAGTAACCCTTACGTTCGAACCACCAGATGAATAAGACTAGAAGTGAATGAAATAAACAGACACGAATTTCAACTGGATATACAACAAGAAAATAAATAATATTAACGCATTTTACGTTAATCAAAATATTGATGAAATATTTAATTTAGTTAAGTTTGTCTTGCTCTAAAAACTAGGAATATGATCTATAAAAAAATACAATTTTGAAAAAATACACTTTACAAAACACGTTAATTTTATACGACATTAATTATGGTATAACACCGATAGTTGTAACTTCATTATCTTTTCCTTACGCTTATCGTAACTTAATAGTATAACACTATATCATAACGACACCGTTTTATCTTTAGCAGTTTAATTCTCTGCTTAAGGTACCAGGTTCCATGGTAATACTAAATATTACTCAATATTACCTCGGAATCAGTAAATACCACACCTCAAATCTATTGTGACAATTCGCTCACTCCTTTCAAGAACGTCATAAATCAAAAAACTTGATTATTCAGGAGAATATTTTTAAACTTAAAAAATAAAATACAATGTATTAAAAATAAATATCAAGCCACTTATTGAACTTTTTAATGTGCAACAGATCTTTTAGGTATAACCTGAACGTTTTTTTTTTCATTTGAAAAATATTTAGTAAATTAAAAAAAAAAATTAAACAAAACCTTTTCTTCGAAACACAAAAACAACACTCTCTGCCCTGTAGCTGGTAAATATTAAGGTAAACATATGCCTCTTTTGCTAGGATAAAGTACATTTTTTGGGCATTCCGAAAACATGCACAACTGAAAATTGTCGATTTTTGATTTATGACGTTCTTGAAAGGAGTGAGCGACATGTGTCGATGCCTTCCATATAATTTTCAAACACCGTGTATCATAAGAGTTTTTGAAAATGATCAAAACACGTGTTATAATATTTTTAAGAAAAAGTTGTATTTAACAAGTAAAACTTAAATTTAAAATGGATAGATCGAAATTCACTACCGAATGAATTGACGTAATATTTAATAATTCTTCGAGTGAAAAAAGAGTATAATTATTTTCAGCTTCCTGTGAATTGAACCCGGGGCCTCCTGAACAGTAAGCTAAACGCACTTACCATTGCAATCAGAGGCAAATATTTAATTTATGAGTCGAAATAATGCTAAATTATTCATATTAATATTATATGCTATAAATTGTGGGATTGTGAGTAAAGAAAAAAAGAGCTTTATTTCCAATTCTAAATAGTTTAATATATGCAAAAAGCATAATACGAAGTAAAGCATGAAAAGAATACATTAATAATGTATTAATTATCGACTCATTGACTTTTATATGTGGATGCACAATGGCCGTATGTGCAGTATAATGTATTCATACATTTTATGTTAATAGAATAGGAAAAAAAATGCATAAAAAAATCGGATAATTTAATCCAATATAATGTTTTACAGAAATTTGTTGTATTAAATATTTTTCTTATAAAATAAAAGATTGCTGTAAAATGGTTTGATATCCAATATCGTTTACTGATAATTTGATATCAAAGCCTTTGTTACCGGAACATAATACTTTGAGGAATTAATAGCCGATAAAATATTTACGATCTCCCAAATAAAATATGATTTTTACAGTTTGAAGATGATTCTTTCGCAACAATTCAGCTATTAAAATAATGTTTCTGTGCTTAGTTTGCATGTCTCCGATGAAGTATTTAAATTAGATTGATATTTAGCCGTACTTTAAAATTTGTAAATGTATGTAGTACAATAGCATAATGAAAAACTAAAGATATCTTTTATTCAATTTTGATTCTCTTGTTTTATTTTTTTAACGTTAAATGTTAATTGTAAAGTATATCAAAATATAAATAAAAATCCATCCCACTATTTAGTATTTCGAATGCTGTTGTTACTTTCAAAAGATGGCGCAACCATAGTCATAAAGAATAAATATATGAAAGATAAAGATAGTTTTTTATCATCAGAATATTAAACTATATTTTTATGTACAAAATTGAATTTTGTGGCTGGCAAGCGATAAATATTATTAATGTATGATGTTGTACTATAACTCTGATAATGGAAGGTAGATGAGACATTTTGCAAAGCTTTCTACAAATGATACAATTTTTTTTGAGTTTGTTGATAATATTTGTCATACAAAAAAATCAAAATCAGTAAAATTGTGAAACTTTTCAACAAAACCTTTACGCTTTCCTTTAATTGTGCAACCTTAAATACTGTTAATTAACACGTTGACGGCTAACTACGAGATAACTCGTGGATAACATTCTTTGGTAGGATTAATTGCCATATTTGTGCAGCTACGATAAAATTCGTAGTAGGTATATCAGTGCTAATATGGATATATGACCTCTGGGAAGAGAACAAAAATCAAAGCTTTATAACATGAACAGAAAATTTATTCAAAAGTGAATTATATTCTGTAATTAGAGTTTTTAATTATATTATATGATTAATTAAATGAAATTGGGTTTTTGTACAGGAATTCTGAAAATTGCTGTGGAAGTCAACGTGTTAATATTGATCGTCTATGGATCGCTTTAGGATTTATTAAAAAAATGGATATTTGTTTATTGACTTACATAAGTTCATTTTCAAACCTTTTAAATTAAATTCTATACATCCACACGTCAGATTTCATATCCATATTGATGTGCATAAATTGACACATCTTTTATATTATATTATATTATTAACATACCTTTCAAATTAAACTCTATTAATATTTCCAGATTCCGAGTGGAGCTGTAGTAATCCGTTCTCGCGAAGGCTGTGAAGCGGCAGAGGAGGCTGGCTTCTCTCGAGGGGTTGTTCTGTCAGTACCACATCTCGTGAAAGCTTACCTGTAGTACTAATTCTACAGACAGGTTTCCAAACATTTGGAACTTTATATTAAAAAAATATATATAATCGGAGCTTTATGAAAATATGAGGAAGTATAGTATCTATTATAGGAAACAAATATTGTAGCTACAAAAATTATATTTTTTATTTCTAAAAGGGAAATGTCAAATAGTACTACTTTTTCATAAAAATTGGTGCTTATTGATGGATTTTTTTCTACTAAGTTGCTGCTATAACATCAAATAAATTTTTCAAGAAATGACTATTGTAAAATATCCATATTTTAGGTAAATAAGCCCGATTTTAATAAAGGAAGTATTTGATGGTAATAATTTTAAGAAACTTTTTTTGGGCTTAAATCATCAAAAGCGTTTGATAAAATATTTTATGGATCATTTTCGGTTGGTTTTGTTTATGAACCTTATATGGTTACATGGACCTGATTTGGGAGGATGCAAGGGAGCTGGAAAAACAAGGAGACAGTTTGTAGAGTCCATCTTTCCTACATTATATGGTCAGATTATATGGATATGGTTAAATAACAATATATATATATATATATATATATATATATATATATATATATATATATATATATATATATATATATAAATATATATATATATGTGTGTGTGTGTGTGTGTATCCATAAACATTTTTTAATACAGTTGCGATTAACGGATTTCACTTAAAAAAAACATATGTGGAGTAGAAACGTAGAAACGACTTTGATGCAACATAAAGTGTATTTTTTTGTAGATGATAATATGACGCAGACAGTCATTTATACTACAGTTAATCAAGTTTGTCATTGTACGTAGATGTATTATAACGGTCGCAAGTAGAGATGGCCGCTAAACGAAAATCTTAATATCAAATACTGATTGCCTTTAATTTGTATTGAATTTAGATGAATTTAATTGCAGCAGATTGGTTTGAACATTATTGCCGTTAATTCATATCAAGGAGTTAGAACCGCTGCTGGAAGTGTGATGTGCTAGACGTTTCGAGTTTAGTTTTGTAAGGGAGTGAGAGTCGGAGGGGTGTAAGTGGAGGAAACAGGTTTACTCCACCCCTAAATACAGGTTGTGAGAGCTCTGATTCTGACACATGCGGACAGCGTCGTTATCTTGTTTGCATATTAAGTAATACTCAATTTGGAAAAAAAATCTTAGGTAAATATTGTTTGTACATAAAATATTTAAAAAAAAAAAATTGTGGGAAAGTGTAAGTCAAAACAGGGTTCTTATTCTTGATTAAGTAACAAAAAAAATATATAATAAGCGAATTGTTAATTAGAAATATTTTCGGTTCCTTGATGGATATTGTGTTTTTCGATTTTTACACAGAAAAATGTTTTAAAAATTATTTATTTTAATAAAATGGTTCTTCGTCAATATCTCATAAATGTCTGTAAGTACAAGAGAACTTTTTTTTGAAACTGATAAACTCACATTACGTTAGCCAAAAAAAAAAATACTTTTTTAATACCGGAGTCCCAATTGCATCAAAATTCCCAATTCATGAGGGAAATATAATATACTTAAAAAAAAGTAATGTTTTGAAAGTTGTTAAAATTTTTAACCCCGCATTTTATTGTATGGAAACAGTTTTAAAGGGCTTTTATTATTATGACAAAGTTAATAATTCATTATTTAATTTTGATGGATTATTCTAAGTTTGCTTTCGAAAGCTTTATGGTTATGCAAATAGAAACATATTAAGACAATCATAATATAAACAAGAAAAGGGGAGGTGAAAAATAAAAAGAATTTATAACATCAATGCAGTTTATATTTTATTAAATGAGCAATATACACTGATAAACATAAATATATTTCATGTAGGTATTCAAATAAAACGACCAAAAAAAGTTTCAAAATAAAGACTTAAACAAATCAATTCGATGTGAAATTTGAATTCATTGTTATGATTATAGTTTAAACATGTATTTTATGGTGTAAAATTATATCATAATCAAGTTACATTGACACTTTTTTCATAATTTCCTAAGTCTAAGTCCTTCACGTTTTCTTTTTTACATAACTGAAGTGACAATTAAAATGTTCCACTGTTAAAACACTAAACATATTAGCGTCTATTTCACCGCCATTAACTAACATGTAAATTATTTAAATAATTATTTATTTTTTTTACAAAAAATAATTAAGCAATATAAACAGGTAATATTATTTATCTTTATATATATATTTAAAACAATAACAAACGTATGGTTTCTTTCAATTTGTTATTATCGAAGCATTTTATGCAAAATTTAATCCATAACTGACGTAAAATTATAGAAATTAAATTGATACGATAACTGAAATTTTTGAAAAATATTTTTAAATTTTAATTTAATAGTACAGGTATGTATTTGGAAATCACTTTAAATTCGTGAAATCTGTAATGATTCAAATGTTTTTCCCAAATGTAATTTAGCAGAAAATAATTCATGTATATTTATTTACATTTGGCACAATACATCATACGTTAAAAATAGTAGTTTTTACTTAGTAATTATTTAAGATAAAATAATTTGAACATATTTACAGCAAACACCAAATTTGAGTCAAAAGAGTGAAGAATTTGTAAATTATTACAAATTAGAGTATGTGTTTATTAAGATACAAAATTATTAACATGAAAGATGTTGAGAAAACTATCATGAATTGGATAGGTACGACTTTACCGACATTATTCACATTTAAAAAAAAACTTTTATGGTTGTATGCCTAAAAAAAGGTAAATATATAGAATTAGAATAATTATTGGAAACGTATTTAAATTGTTAGTGATAAAATCGTCGGAGCTATCCAATTCATGCCCGATTGCCTCTTAGTGATTTTCTCTTTAGAATCAGAATAAAACAATTCGTCATTTCAGTACTAAAAAAATCTAATTTTGATTCTATTAAATTTTTTCAACGTAAAATGAGTTATTTTTTTTGAAGATTTAAAAATTCATTACTAAAAAATATTAAAGGGTTTAAAATTAATGTGTTTTATAAAAGTTTCAGATAATCAAATGAACAATGTTTTTTTCCACATTTTTTTAACACGAGTACCGCAAAAAGTCTTATACGATAAGAAGTCAATATACTATGACAGGTTCAAAAGATATTTACATTTCTCTGTATTATTTACACGTTATTGTATATAATTATTACAATAGCCTACCTTAGATATATCTAGTTATTATCTTTAAGTTGTTGGCAATAATTAATATATTTTTAATACTGCATACATAATACATTTCATACCTATTTTTTTAACATAGCTAAAAGCATTTGCTTTCACATATTTCCATAAAATATTTTGAGTAAATAACACTCCATTATGCATGATTATTCGATAATTAAAAAATATTTAGAACAATATTGTTTTTGTTGTTGGTTAAAATTATTAGTTAGTTTAAAAAATCTTTAAAAATTAAAAAAAAAATCATTAGCATTTCTTTTTAAATTGAATTTGATGAATTTATTTTGATTTAAGTTTTGAATTAATATTTTTTTGTTAATAGACGGTAAATTAAAACAATTGACACGCATTTTTTTCACAGTAATCAATATTAGATGAATTTTGAATTTACGGTGCGTGCAAAATTTTCAATTAGGATAAAAAAATACAAAGTTTGGTAAATTCGCGAGTTAACCATATTTCCAGGGTTTTTTTTTTAAACAAAAAAGGTCCCAGAACTCATTTAAAAACATATTCAAATATCATTTGAATATTTATAACAATACAATTTTTCATAATTTTGACGAATTTCATAAATAAAGATTGTAATTACATTAGCAAAACATTGTTTCATCTAATTGATTTTGAAAATTTAGAAAAAAAATGTCCGTGAAAAAAGGTGCCTGAACGGCGTTCCACCGGCTTTTTTTTTCATGTTTTTTTACATGAAAAAAAAAGCGCTGCAAACATGTATTTCCTTATTCCTCTTTAAAACAAATGTACGTTTATTATTAAAGCTTATCGTAGATTATTGTATAAATTGCAACAGAAAAATTAAGCACAGCCACACAGGAACATCGAGTAAACGGGCCTTATATAAGCCGACACGATACAAAATGTACTGGAACAAGTTCACTGGTAGCACTAGGGGGATATTGTGGGCTCCACGCCTCTGGGCGCTGGAGGAAGAGGACTCCAAAAAGCCCCTCTCCTTGCTGACAGAGTTGCCCGACGACGAGGCCGACTCTCCTTGGCTCGTCTCCCGTAGAGGACCTTGGAAGCTATACAGATTGTTGTCTGGTTCTGACTGGTTCTCTCCCGAGGGTTCTTCCGAGTCGAGGTCTTCGCGATCGAGCGCGGACTTTACTCTATACGGCAAATCCATCTCTGCGTAGGAAATGGTGCATCAAATACAAATAAATAAACTTGGTTAAGTGTATTTAATTTTCATTTCCAATTAGCGGTAATATTCTTCACTTGCGTAATATATTCCACCTAAATCCAAAATTCTGGAGCGTAAGACTGATCACCTAGTCTTTATGCGATTGACAATAAATAAATTCTGCATCGTTTCGATGGAGTGCCCTATAAACCAGCTGAGTGTGAATAGGAGTAAAAAAAAAGTTAAGTTTATATGAAAATCCGTAGATTAAAGCATATGTAGCTTCTGAAACTAGTCGTTACAATATAATACTTAAGTAGTAAAAACATAACTTTTATAATATTATAATTCTTTTAATTATTTATGTTTCTTCTTTTTGATTTTTTTTGCGTTAAATAATGTGTATACCGTATGATCCTTAGGAGCTTGCACTTTTTAAGGTTTGGAATACAGATAAATAATAATAATAATATATATTGTAAATAAATAACCTATGTAACGCCTAGGGTAAACTATTGGATCAACACGTTCTCAACTTTATCATATACATTATGATTCTTTATTTTATGATCTGGCTCCAGATCTTTGGATATATGAGTGGATTATATTTGAAGTGATAACACAGCTGATGTAAATTAAAGAACATAGGTTGAAGGGTATTACTACTATACAGGAAAGGAAATGAGAAGGAATAGTAGGTTAGATGAGAATAAAAGTAAGAACAAGGGCACTTGGGGTTTCATACTCATTACAATCTTGTGTAATTAGGATACAGTATGTACAGTGTGTACGTACGAGTTCCTTGAAGACGATATTTTAGATTTATATATAACTTACCATACAGTCTAATGTTGCCTTCAGCATCGCCTATAGAGTTTTTGGATATGCATTTATACCCCCCCATGTCATTCTTCTGGATTTTCTTGATGATGAGCTTCATCTGCACACTGTAGTAGGAATTACTTATCTCGGACATCTTATACTTGTCGTTTGAGATAATCATCTCTCCTGAGAAAAGTTGAAAAAGATTATAATCATTATTTTTTATTTTGTATATATAACAGTAATTAAAAAAAAACTTTGGATGGAACGAAAAAGAAAAAAAGAAATGAGTGATTTTTTTATTGGTTTTTATAACCCTTATCCGCACTTCGTGGTGCATTGTTGTTTGTCTTGGTGGTCCGCCTCCGTAATGTAATGGTAAGCGCATTTGTCTACTGTAATAGAGGTCCCGGGTGCGATTCCGAGGGATCGAAATGAATGTATTTTTAAATTTTATTTTGTACACTAAAAGCATTGTTAACTTTGTGGTAAGGTAATATAACACTCTCTTTATCATACATCGTTCACTTTGTGTAATACCACTTCAACAAACACTAATTCGTGACTACCGGTTTCGAAATACTCATTCCATTATCAGGTTATTAAAATAAAATTGTTGCGGTCTGACTTTTACACAAAAATAAAATTATGAAAGTGAGATGTTTTAAATTGAAGCATAAATATAACTTCCGAAATTTTAGTAGTATTTTTGTGAATGGGTGGAATGGAAAATATTGCAGGTGTATGAAGTGATCGCATATAATTTATGAGTGGTCTTAAGCCCTGTAAACATCAAGATATCTTTATTCTTCTACATCTATTTTGGGATATCAGTAATCTTACTTTTAGATGACATTGTTTACTTAGATTATTAAGAAAATTTAATTCTTTTAAGATGAATGTTAAGCATGTATAAAATAATCACCTAAACCAGCCTTTGAGAGATCGTAAGCCACGTAAATATCCAGACTTCTATGTCCTTCTATGTTGAGATATCAATAAAAATCTTAGTTATCGATGACATAGTTTTCATGGATTGTTGAGTAAATTCATTTTGACTTAGATGTTTTGCCAACAAAAAAACCGGAAGAATAAACATCGATAAATAAATAAAAAGAATACTCAAATGAAGGAAGTTCCTGTTTAACATTTTTAATTAAAAGTTTTTTTTATTGTTTTTTTACAAATGGCAATTTAGTATATTACGGTCTAATATGATAAGTCATAACTTCATGGCTTCATATGTGGCAAATTCAAGACTCGCGTAAATATATTTTTTCAGGAAAACAAAGACATTTAAGTGTGAGCAATTTGTCGGGATGTTAGCGCAAAACCGCGGGGAGCTGTTTCGGTTCATTAAAAGCGAACAAAGAAAGCTCGGCTCACTTTTATTCGTCCTCATCAGGTAGAATCCTCACCAAATGCGCCAGAAAAAGGTAAATATATGATGAGCTCCGGTAGAGAACGTGGCCTGAGATACGCGAAATATAAATAATATGCGGGCCGAGTCGCCGAGTCGACGTGAGACTTGTAGATTGGAACCCACTAGAAAATTTGAATATTAAATTTCATGTCAGATTGATATTTTAATCCACTTTCTTTTCATATTATTTTTGATATCTCATCAAAGATGAAGAAGAATACGGAGGTCTGGGCATTTACGGGGCTGACGACCGTCATAGGCTGGTTTAAGTGATAACTTTACACACGTGTAACATTCACCGATTCTACCCATTATTGACAACCACACTACTCAAATTCTTGAAAGTTCTATATTTATGAACCAATTTAGAAACCTTGTTCTTGAATCACTAGAACTTCATTAGAGAAATCTATTGGTGAGATGTAAAGAAGCTTTTTATTAAGCAGAAACTCTTATATAAGTATGTGAGGTCCGAATCCTGGATTATAATCACACATATGAGAAACGCCAGAAAATACCATTTTCATTTTTATTATTTAAGCTTTTAATTTGACCAGATAATTTATATACAACATTTTGAGTGTGTCACAAAATGTTGTCACAAGAGTTGTCACAAGAGTTGTTCACAAAAAATTATATGAAAAATAACTCCTTTAATTGAAGGTAATCCAGATTTGTGAATAAGTATTTGGACACACTCAAAATGTTATTAGTCATTTTGCATTCACCATCACAATAACGAAACGCCATGAGATTAATCATTTATGTATGACTTCAAAAATTTGAGAAGTGTGGTTGTCAAAGATTTGTTAAATTAAAGATGTCTCAATCCAACACAGATGGCTGTTGCGAACTCATATGTACTGTGTCATGAGATTGGTCACAAATCTAGGAGTTCCAAAAATTTGTGTAGTGTTGTTGTCAGTCATGGGTAGAATGGTAAATGTTACACGTGCGTAAAGTTATCACTTAACCACCCTATGACTGATCATTATTCCGAGAATCCTAAGAATTCTAAGATATGGAAATGAATACGTGCCATTGGTTGATATTTTTAGTACTTCAATAAACATCTTTACGTCAAAATTTACAGAGCCCTTTTTTGGATCTCTTGGTATGAATTTTATTTCGACTATTAGCTTCCCTAATTTGTTTAAACAATTTTAACTCTTTTTTTCACCAAGTTTTGCATATTTTTATTACTTTTACTTATCTTTTCTTTTTTCAATGTATTTATTTTTATTTTACATCATTTATTATTTTTTTCTATGTAATCTATCTTAATTTTTTATTTCTATATTATTTTCTGTAAAAGGCAGTAATGCCCAAATAAATAAATAAATCATAACCTCTGCAAATACCTAAACATTTACATTCTTCTTCGTTATCATATTTTGAGATGCCATTTTTTTAAATGGTTTTGTTTTAAGACGCCAAAAGGCGGCTAATTTTGCATTTGGTATATATATTTGTAATTATAATTTTTTAAATACAAATCTCAAAAACTCCTTTTCATAATTCCGGTGAATATAAGAGAAATTAAATAAAAAATTACCATGCACCTGTATTTTAATTTCCTTTATGTTGTTTCGAAATTTAATTAATTTGTTGGTAGACGTGGTAGTACCAAATGGCTCCCAATACGAAGTGAATACCTGCATTCTGCGATATTATAAAATCTTATTTTATCCTAGTATATTCGGCCGGCAATATAGGATACAAGCAGCGTAAAAAAGCCTCGTCGGCATTCCAGCTTAAAACAATTTGGCCGGCAGTCTGGAGGGGGTAGCGTCACCCCCCGAGCCATCCCCTAGCGGTCGGTGGTGGTTGGATATTAAATTTAAAAAAGGCCAGCAGTGCCTCTAAACATTAAAGTACCTGCCCAGCTGACCAGGGATTCGTAACTAGAGCTTCCTTGCTTTGAACCTCAATAGTCCATCTTAATATTTTTAAAAGTAATGAACTTTCATTAAAAAACTAACCAACTAATCACAATACCGCTTCGCTGCCAGGGTAGGTAGAGATAAAAGACGCCACACCAACCTGTTTTTACAAACAATCTTCGCCTCTTCCACAATTATGGTTTTTAATATCACAATCTATCCACATGAATGAATGAGGCGACTGTAGTTGGAAAAAGGAGCCGAGTAAGACTGAGAAATACTTGGCATGATCACGTATGTCGAATACTAAGCGGCTGGGTCAGGAGTCAAAATTAACTGGTATGTATGATATGCATAAATGTGGAAGAGGCGAAGAATGTTTGCATATTTTAAAACTGCAATAGCAGCGCCATATTCGAATGCAATACAACACACGCCACACTCAACGTTGTTAATGGCGAACAGTGTGCTTCTTGACAGATGCTATAATATTGTATTGCACAGAGCCACACCTACAATACATGTATGTATTGTAATAAAACAATACAAATATAAAGAAAATAAAGATGGTAGTACGTAGATTAATGTAAGTTGGAAGTTTTCTGAAAATATTTGAATTCAATATTGCCTACATTCGTTTTGATTGAGTTTTAATTAAAAAGTGCAATACATGGATCCCGTGGTATATTTAAAAAATAAATATGGTGACCACTGCTGCAGTAGTTCACGGTAGATATAACCTAGTTTCAACCCTGAAGCGCGAGGTATACCAAAGTCTCTCTGAAGGCTGTTGTGCTCACATACTGTAGGGGTTGCAATAAATGGAAGGCAAGAGGGTTAAAGCCCGTGGACTAGAACTAGGCTCATGTTATTATTGTGTAATTAATAATACCACAGGGCTAAAACTAGGACAGAATGCAGATTTAATTTGCCCTAACGAAGGCCTGTATGGTTCTAGATAAAAAATACAATTAGCATATTTTATTTTATGAAATCAGAAAATATTTAACAGAGTTTTTATTACCCCGGATATGCAAGGCTGTAAATAGTGAAAAGTGTTTAAAAAGCTGTAAATAGTGAAAGGTTATTTTTTAAAGTAGTTGACAGCTCAAGGGATTTGTATTTATAAGTAGTATTTAAGGTATAAAAGCTAGTACGAATACAGGCATGAATTTTTAACTTAATATTATTATTATTATTATTTTAAATTTATATTTGACATTTTTTTTATCAAATCCGTTATGAGCTGGTATATACCACTGTTTCTTAAAATGTATTACGATACGTATTCAAATACATTAAGCAATATTATCAGTAATACGAATCTGAATGGATTGAAACACGTGTTACGAAAGATTTTACGTAAAAGAAGTAAAATTAAAACAAAATATAGATGGATGTTACCAAAAAGTAGCACCCGAATTGATGATTGAAACTATCATAAGCTACTTAGGGATATATATATATATATATATATATATATATATATATATATATATATATATATATATATATATATATATATATATATATATATATATATATATATATATATATATATATATATATATATATATATATATATATATATATATATATATATATATATATATATATATATATATATATATATATATATATATATATATATATATATATATATAAATATATAAATATATATATATTTATATATTTATATACTATATTTATTTTTCAAAAATAAATGCTAGATGTATGTTCCATTATGACTAGGATGGTAAATGTTAAAATTATGATCACTTAAACAAGCCAAATGAAAGGTTGCTAGCCTTGGAATGCATAGTTGAGACACCTCAATACATGAAATATTGAGGTAAGTTCTGACATAAATTATCAAAGAAAATCTTATTGAAAATTTTAAATCGTTATCCGTCGTAACGTAAAAAATGTCCACATCAAATTTTAAGTACTTATAAAGGGCTGTTCGTGGAATATTTCGATTTTCAATGTATGAGGTTTTAACTTTAACCTTAAAGGGTAATAAGGGTTAACAATCCGGCTATTTTTTTTTAGAATACATATCGTCAAAAATAAAAAAGCAGAATATATTGTAGAAAAATGCCTTAATTTATCGTTCTGATTCCTATTTTTCTTAGAATTTTTAAATGAACGATATGAATCAGAGATGAACCCAAGTACCAGATGCGCTATATTTGCAACCAGTGAAAGGGAAAATATCTTCTGGTTGTCCTGTATACCGATACGGTCTGGCAGAGAAAAGCCGAACACAGATGGAATCAGTGTATGGAATTTCGGAATATGGAATTCAATTCCATTTACTAAGTAAACACGCGTGTGTGAACACATCGACTGAATAAATAAACAGTGCAAATTTTCAATAACAAAAGTAAAATCATAGTTACTGTAAAATGTGAAATCAGTGAAAAATGTTATCAAGAAATGTGCTTGATAATAAAATCATAGTCACTGTAAAATGTGACATCAATAAAAATTTTTACTTAAGAAGTGTACTCGATGTTTCTTTACGATTATCAAATATTTTCACTGTGGATGTCATTTAAAAATGTTCTAATAAAAAAATACATGTTTTTCTATTACAGCATCTGCAGAAGAAAAGAGCGAACATTGCCCGTTAATAATTTTAAAGAATATAAAAACTGAATATTATTGCCATTAATATTTATAATTGTTCAAAACATTTTGAATTGTGACCAAATACTTGTTCACTAAACAATCTAAAATCACTCGTTTACGAGTGAAGGCATAAAAAAAAATGTTCACAAATCTGGGTTTTCTCCATTTTTGAGTTATTTTTCAATTTTTGAAATCTTAACATAGATGAAGAAGAATATGGAAGTGAAGTGATCACTTAAACCAGCCTATAATGATCGTAATCTCCGTAAATGTTCAGATTTCTTTATTATATTATTCTTCATCTATGTATGTTTAGATTTCAAAAAAATCTGTGTTAGCGAATATCCCTTAAGTTATTACGATAAATAAATTCGCTCTTACCCTACATGTTTGGTACAAGTATGGGTATTTACAGGGATTATGACATTTTTAAGAAGACTGAGCAATGCGTGGTTAGGTAAAGCTAGTTTCAAATAATATAAAAAAAAAATTCTCTAAATTTTGTTTTCATTACTCGTATGACCCTTTTATGATTTTTTTAAAATAAAAAAAATTAAATAGCCAAAAGTCTTGGCGGTAATTTATCATGTATTCGAAATACATTTGGGTTCCGTTCACCGCCATTTCTCGGGCGGTCTTCTCCTGTTTTTGTGCCTTTTTTTACATAAATTTCGCACAAACGATTCGCATGTGTCATATTCAGGTGACATTACACCCGCATACTTCGGCAGCAGCGCCGGGAGGGACCCACGGAGGCCTAATGGCCTCTTACTCTTCTAAGCGCGGGAAAATTTATTGAATTGCCAGAACGAAATGAAGTTCGAATATATGTTTCCATATATTTGCAAGAAAATATAAAAGGTGGCTGGCTACACACATGCGACGCACGCGCGGAACATGTTTTATTTTATTGTTATGTGGAGCGCTTTCTGCATACGCTTTATTCTTGAATATCAAGTATATTACTTGAAACTCTGAAACTATAACCGGTCTTGCTAAAAATTATAATTAAATAAATTACTAACTAATAATTACGCCGCTTACCGCAGGTGTAAGTAGAGATAATAGAACGCCACACCGATATGTATTTGCAATCTTCGCCTCATCCAAATTTATGCATCTCCTCATATATATTTGACAGATGACAGTTAATTTGTCACTACGTTTTACCATTTCACCACAAATAGACTGACATCAGAACGGCGTTTGCAAACTGTGCAAATTTATTTTGAAAACATTATTCAGTTTGATCCTCATTTTCAACGCAAATTTTTGTTCACCGATGAGGCACATTTTTGGTTGAATGGTATGTCTTTAAGCAGAATTGCGGAATTTGGAGCGGAGAAAACCCAGAAACCTTTATCGAGACGCCCTTACATCCATTAAAAGTCACTGATTGGTGTGCTTTGGGGGCAGGTGGAATCATTGGTCCATATTTTTTTTTAAGACGATGCCGACAAGAATGTTGCGGTCAATGGAGAGCGCTACAGAACCAGGCTTACTGACTTTTCGTACCTCGGTTGAATGGCATTGATCTAATAAAGCTGTGATTTCATCAAGATGGCGCAATATGCCACACGGTGGATGTCACCATCAATTTATTGCGGGAAATTTGAATGTGTAAACCCCATGTAAAAATATTCAAAGAGTTTTCGTAAACTGGTAGGTAGTAGTTTCTAAAATTATAATGTATTATGTCATCTAAAGCGGATTATCCTTATGTTTATACATATCGTAGTCATACAGGAGAAAGTGACCTAGTACATTTTATTACAAAACGGTAGTCATTAAATATTTGATATCTTACTAGCTTAATATTGCCCTGAAAAAAATCCCAAAGGATTTTAAACTTGGAAGAATAATATATTGAATTTTTAAAAATGACTAACTGCATTGATGTTTATTTTTTTGCCAAGCAAAAGTGATTTAAATGGGGCCTTCTAAACATTTTACGTTTTGGAAGTTGGTCACTTTCTCCTGTACGACTACGATATGTATATATGTGTCTCTGCGTACGTGTTGCAGTAACTTTCCGTAACGTAGTGAACTCGCTTTGTAGTTAATATGGCCTCATATGCACAACATACCATCATAATGACTAGCGAGCGGAGTACACGTAACTCTATCCTTTGCTATTATAATCACGACGATTTAACTCTCCGACGCATAGATTAGATATAGAAAAAAAAACATTTATAAAAAGTCGTAAGCCCTGGAAATGTCCAGACCTATTCATATTCTACTTCATCAATGTCGAGATGTCAAAGATGTAAAAAATAACTCCTTAGCGGAGATAATCCAGATGTGTACACATTCAAAAAAGTGTTATAAATAAAATATCTCGTCAAATTATAAGCTTAATAAAAAAAATTGTAGCTAATAATTAAAAACATAATTTACTTTGCAACCTTGACGGACCTTGCATACAAATATTAAAAGTCTTTGTTTAATAAAAGCTATCCCTATTCCAACATAGATGGATATTGTGAACTCAAATGTATTGTGGTACGAGTTAGATCAATATATCTAGGAGTTTCAAAAATTGAAAAGTGTAGTTGTCAATCATGGGCAAATTTGATGAATGTTATACGTGTGTAAAGTGATCACTTAACAAAACCTATAACGGTCGATAGTTCCGTAACTGCCCAGAATTCCATAATTTTCTTGATCTATTATATATATATTGAGATGTCGAAAATGTAATTATTTTAATAGGTTTGATACCTGTACTCGTACAGGCTTGTTAAAAAATATAACAAATAAATATGTACTAGTGAAAAGACTTAGTTAATAGATTTATATTATCCACTGACACTTCGTGATGGAATTGCATTTTTAATTTATTATTAGATTAAAACCAATATTTTTAGCTTTTCCACTTTTTTATTTGACCAGAGACCGGGTTTCGTCGTTACCGACATCATCAGACTGATGATGTCGGTAACGACGAAACCCGGTCGCTGGTCAAATAAAAAAGTGGAAAAGCTAAAAATATTGATTTTAATCTAATAATAAATTAAGACTTAGTTAAAATACTACAAAATGTGCTGGGTTCAAGGGCAGGGCAGATCACCTAGCCTTGTTGCAATTAATGATAAATATAACTCTGCGCCGTTATGGTGCAGTACCCTATGCTACATTGGGTGCGAATTAGGGCTAAAAAGAAAATAAAAAAATAATGTCGTAAAGAGAATAATAAGGGAAAATCTTAATTATTTGAAAGAGATATGAAACTTCACTGTCTATGGTTTTAGTAGTTTCGTTGGGGAGTACAAAAGCATACTTAGAATATTCAGTTTCATAAAAAATGGGTTTGAACAAATAAAAAAATAAGATAATTAGTATAATTGAAGGTAAAATATGAGGTTTAAACCGTAAATAAATAAATTAACAACAGAATTCAAATATTTAAAAACAATAATAAAACCATATCTTTTTGATTTTTGGCTAACGTATGTGAAATTCCTTTAAAAATAAACTAACAATAAACTCTCAATTTAACTTACAATAAACTCAAATAAATTAACAATTAACTCTCAATTAACTTTCAATATATAATTGCATATTGAATTTCAAATTACGTGGAAGCTAGTACGTATGGTTTATTCACGTTTACAAGACTATTCACCTCTCAAATTACTTGTCAAACTTCACAAACATTTTCAAATTCTATGTTCAATATTATAAAGCTTGAAATATACATTATATTTACCAATTTAGTTTTACTTGATGCCTTAGCAATAGACTCATATATATAGTTTATGTATATATATATATATATATATATATATATATATATATATATATATATATATATATATATATATATTTGTCAGTATATATCTGTCCGCCTCCGCAGTGTAATGGTCAGCACGCTCGGCTACCGTTCTGGAGGTCCCGGGTTCGATTCCCAAGGGGGGTAAAATAAATATAAGTGTTTTTTTCACTGTCATATTTATTTAATATTACCCTGGACTGGTACCTGAAGTGGAGGGCTGATCACCTTTCCTTCATGTGTAAACGATCAAGATAACACTGCGTTTATATGACGCAGTGCCCTATGCACCATTGGGGTGCGGATAAGGGTTTTATTATTATTATTATATATAAATATATATATATGTATATTTACATTTTTTTATTGTAGGAACATAAGTCATAAATACTCGACTCCAGTCCGAAATAGTCATATTCCGGTATTCTCTAGCTCATAGGAGTCGTTTTTTCTTCATGCCTCAGTCAGGCGTAGTTTTTTGGTTGGACGTCGACCCATTAGATTTACTTCAACTAACCGTCTTCGAACTGTCCTTTTGGAGACGTTGATCCCTTCATTGTTTAACAACGTAGTTAGAAGATCAACAGACTTTTTACGATTTTGGAAATAGATGTCTCTTATTTTATGGTCACCACGCGCAGTGGTGATCCTTTTTCTGACACTTTTTCCGACGCGGGCTGCTTCTAGAGGCAGGTTTTTAACAAATTTTCTTTTTATCCGGTTGAATCCTGACTTCAAAAAACCTGTAAGTGCTTCTATCTCTCTCTGGGAATATGTGGAATGAGGTAGTAAGGTTTGTACTTCCCTACATTTTCTTGGACATGTGTTCGAACACTTACCCATACTTAAATTGAGAATATTATGGGTAAATTCAAACTAAATTGCATTTTAATTAAAAATAAATTTAAACTAACTAATTAAATTGGCAAAACTAATAAATTATTAACCAATACTTAAGTTTTAATAGTGTTTTCTTTTAAAGAACTAAAAAACTTGATAAAATATCGACTGAGCTCACACCTATACCATTTTTCAATAATTAACACCCAAATGAGAAATAAAAACTTCTTTGGTATTTTACAGAACGGGTCGTAAGCTCTGTGATTACCCAGACTTTCGTATTCTTCTTAATCTTTGTTGAAATGAAATATGTATTCATGCTAATAGCATTTTATTGGTTACGATTGTAAGAGAAATACCAGTTGAATAAACATGGAAAAATAATACACAGTATAATTTTGAAATGAAATAACCATAATTGGTATATTTGCGGTACAATGCATGTATAATGTATTTAAGCCAAAAGTTTTTTTATTGGTGACAATTCTAAGAGTAAAACCAGTTGAATAAACTGGGAAAAATAATACATCGAATTTCATGATACAAATCAACCCAAAGCACATAAGAGCTAATTTAGAAATGAAATAACCATAATAGGTGTATATGTGCGGTAGAGATTTGTAGCGATGTGCTAGCGCCAATTGGACGAGTAGGAGCATTGGTGGCTGTCTGCTAACTGGTAGTATGGAAATAGGGGAAAATGCGAAGGGTGGGGTGGTATGTGGGATCGTGGGTATAAATTTCCGCTAAGTGTTTTAATGTCACTGTACCCAGTATAATAGCGGCGAGGAATTTAACGTTTTGATAAAAATTGATAAAAATCCTCACAAAGGCTCTACTTGATTTATGCACGCTTGTAGTGTTCCCATTCTCGAATGCTCAGCTTTAAAACGAATACACAATAACCTTGTAATGTTGAATTCTCGTGTCGGAATTTATTTTGTGAGCCCGATAAAAGGCTAAACAAATATTTCGTAAGAACAAAGAAAAATACAATTTTATTGGTGTTTTATTAATTTGTACAGATCATCTTGATTAATTTTAATAAAAGTTGTTTACTTTTTAAATGAGGGTTGGTATTATTTCCTTTCCATATCGTGGTAAATTAGTTTAATTAAAAAAAGGATTCATACCGCGGATAAAATGGTTGTGAATATGAACAAAAATAAAATGTTTGAATTTATTAAATATATTTTACATAAATATAAAATAAAATACATATATACAAAATAAAATACATATATACATATAAACAAAATAAAATTATTCTACGGTGAAAAGTACGAAAAAAACTCCACAGCTTAAAGAGAACATTTCCATATTATTCATTTAAAAGTTATTTAAAATAATATTAAAAACATGTATACACTCACTTAAAGTAGGTAAATCTAATTACTTTTATCTAGGCTTGCCTTTGCAATTAACGATCTATATAAAACCGCTTCAATACTATGGAATGCCTTATGCACCTTTAGGAGCGGTAAGGAAAAAATATTTTTACTGTATTTTGTTGTATTTTATTTTATTAAAAAAATATGGTTGCATGCTATGAGCATTAATTTATGTATATTTTTTTATATTAATGAAAATTCCCACATAGGCATGGCCTTTACGTAGGTAAACAATAAAAAATATTTAATATTACAGTATGTTATGACCTTTAATAATTTAAAATCAGAATAACGGGAAAACAGCATAAAGTTAAGAAATGTTGAGAATGAGAAGCATTGAAATAAAAATAAATGTTAAAAAATTATTAAGATCAATTCAAAGTACCAATTTACGTCCATTTGATTTTTTAAAGAAATTAATTTATACACTAGACTTCCCATAGGATTCGGATAGGATAAGGTAAGTCAATAGTCTCACTTAATCTGACTAATAAATTGATATGATTATCGATTAATTAATCGATCATCTCATCAGTCCATTTCTAGACAAGTCATAACCGAAAGGAGAAGAAATTACTTTCATACATTCGATTAACAATCCAAAAAGTAAAGATATAGTAAAAATATATGATGAAGTTTTTTTGGACATTTTTTTTTAATTTATAAACTCGCGTACAAGAGCATATAATTGAATACAAATAAAAATAGGAACTTTGAAGCAGAATTATTCACGAAACGTTATCTATTTTGAGATTTAATTTGGAATAATATTATCACCATGGTTGGAAATAATTGAATAATCCTCTCAATCCAACCCAATCATGGTCAGTAAATTATCTTTAAGAACATTGAATATGCTAAATGCACTAATGGGCCTCGAACCAAATATATTAACTGAGTTAAACATTAATCCATTTGACATCTCTGGGGTAAATGGTGCGTATGCAAATTAAAATGGTCCACAGTTAGCCACTGTTCAGGCGCAATATATACGTATGTGAAATGTAGATGGCTGAGTTAACATCGCCAAATTAACTTTGTAATAATATAAAAATAAAATTCTTAATTTTAAAAATTAAATCGATGAATTACATTATCATTCGTAGTTAATTGATTCACACTTACACATATATTAAACTTTTTTATATTCATAGAAAACATGAAAAAATTAATATAAATATATATTGGACCAGTGTTCCGCAAACTTTTTCTATTCATGGTACACCTACCAAATAAAGAAATTACAGAGTTGCATATTTACCATATTATGGTAACATATTAATTTTTATGTTTAATGCGAAATGTGAGCCTACTTAACTGAGCACAAGCAATCAAAATTTGGAGCAAATGTGTCATTTTCAAAAAACTAGACTTTTTTCTGCGGCACATCAGCTAATCCCCACGTTACACCAGTGTGCCGGGGCACACACTTTGCGGAACAATGTATTGGACTCTCTCTTATTTTTTAAACTTATTATTTTCCAATGCAAATGCCATTTTTATGTATTGCTTTAAAAAAACTTGCACAGTTAAATTCAGTAACCATAAGTGAAATGAAAGATTTGCCTAAATTACTTTTAATTTATACAGGCAGGTCGTGAGCATCAAAAACCAAAATGCTACTATGCAATAAGTAATAGGTTTGTTTTAATACTTATATTATTTTATTTACTTTTTTTAGACGAGTAATAGAAACAGAGGAAGACTGAAAAAAACTTGGCATGATCAAGTATTTCAAATACTTGAACGTAGTCATGTCAGGAGTGGAAATCGGCGTGTTTGTATGAGAAGATGAATGAGGAACGGATTGTTGTGACTTTTAATTTTGTTTGCCTACCCCTGCGGTGAATCGACGCGATGGTTAGTTAGTAAGTTAAATTTTACTTATATTTCCATGTATTTATGCTACCACGATTGCAAGTTTTTTGAGAATGCGAAACAATATCGTAACATATAAGCACTAAAGGAATTTTTGTAGCTCCTGTATATTGACCTTTCACCACTCATATATTGTATACCCGATATTAACAGATTGTAATTCATTAGGACTGACCGCTGACCACCCGATTCCTTCAATTACTGCCGGAACATATTCAACTCATTGAAGGGAATGGTCGGGTAAGGGGTGGATTTCTAATTATTATTATTTGCATATTTCAGTTCGTGGAACGGGTAGGACGCTACGGTCTGTGACTGTAACAATTTAGTGTCGCGTTTGCTTTTAGTGGGCGAAAAGCATGGACTCTGCGAAATTTACATTGAAACTTCTTTAGAGTTTATTATGCAGTACGAATATGGTAACACAAAATTAGAACTATAAAATAACAATATCTATTTTTACATTTCAATATGATTTAATTAATGTGGATTGAATAGTTTATTTGATATTTTCCTCAATATCAATTAATTATTGTGATTATTTCTTTTTGCTCCTATCTTTATCTCTAATTATTTATTGTTATTACAATGTATTTTGTCCATTATACCCAAAATTACTCGTAATCGACTGGAGTCTTAAAAAATAAAAAAAAATAAACTAACATTGTTTTTGTTTTAATTTTTTATATACTTGTTTGTGCGGTAAAACGGTGTATGATAGAGTCGAATGATAAATTAAAGAAATAATGGAAGGCTTTAAAATAATAAGATTTATTGGTAAATTTAAGAAAATTGTGTCAAGATGGTTTGGATATCTGAAAAGAATTGGTGATAAAGAACGATACGAAATTTATGAAGCAAATGATGTAGTAAATAGACCAGAAGAAGACCGAAGAAAATACTCTATGATCAAGTATTTCAAATACTTGAAAGCAGTAAGATTATGAGGAGATATATAAATATTAAAGAAGCGAATAATTTTGCAAAGAAAGATAAGTATGGCGTTTCATTATCTCTACCTACGCCTGCTAGGAGGCAGCTTAATGGTTAGTTAGTTAGTAATTCAGCACGCTCGGCTACCGTTCTCGAGGTCCCGGGTTCGATTCCCAGTGGGGGTCAAATAAATATAAGTGATTTTTTCACTGTAATATTTATTCAATATTAACCTGGACTGGTACCTGAAGCGGAGGGCTGATCACCTTTCCTTCATGTGTAAACGATCAAGATAACACTGCGTTTATATGAAGCAGTGCCCTATGCACCATTGAGGTGCGGAAAAGGGTTTTATTATTATTATTATTAAAGTTAGTAATTTGTGTTAGCTAAAATACCTGTAATAGTGATACGCATAAAAATACATAAAATATTCGAATTAAAAAAATACTTGATATGGTTTATTTTTCAGAAATCCCTATTTTGGAATTACCATAAGAATAATAAACTCACAATACAATTATTTCCAGTAAAATACAGAATATGATTTAAATTCCTTTGTGGTAAACTGAGTTACGCTGTTTTTCTAATGCATCGGTTTGTTTACTTGTACGCTTCTCTTTGAATCCACTAAAGTTGCTTTTCATTCTTTGAGTTTTCACTACACCAATTATATTATTACATTCACGCTATTGTATTCAATGTTAAACAGATTTAAAATACGACTCCAATGATAAATAATATTTCAATATAATCTTAATACCACAATGCCAGAATACTAACTTGTATAACTGATCTGATTGTGTGAGTGATCGCTTTATACACTTCTGTGACGTTCACCATTCAGCTCATTATTATTCAAGGTTCTTGGATTCCTTTAATATGCTAGTTTTCGTTTGATATATTTGGAAGTGTGGCTAATAGTGGGACAATTGTAAAGTAAAGATAGCTTACAATTTGATGTGAGTAAGAATAACGTTTGTCGATATTAACAAACAATAATAAAATGTAATAAAAGTAATCCTGAAGAAGAGACTGCCAGATATTTTTTTGTTTGTTTTAATGTGAGTAATAAGAATATTTTATTATTCACAACATTTAAAGTGTGTCTTAAAACTTGTTAAAAAATAGATCAAAATATAAGCGACATAAAATAAAATGTTTCCCAGTGTGTAAAAATAATCCGGAGTTCAGATTTTGCATACATCCAAATAAAAGCGTCTCTGCTAAATAAAAGCTTTCACAATTCAGTAAAGATGGCTGCTGTGAACTCATATGCACTGAGTCATGAGATTAATCATATATATAGAATTTCCAAAATTTTGAGTAGTGTTGTCTTCAAGCATGGGGTTGAAACCTTTAGTGCATGTTGGTCTTCGAGTCGACCAAAAATCACAAATGTTAAACATTTTGTGTAGTTTTAAATGTGTAAATGATGCTATGGTTGTGAAGAGTGGTATTGTTCGCATGATGTAGTAGTGAATGTCCTGACGAAGAGACGGGTACGTTTCGAAACCAGTAGACATAAAATCTCGGTGAGTGCTTATAAACTAATATTATGAACATTTTTATAAAAAGATAAAAAAGGAAAAAAGTGGTATTATACACGCGTTTACTTTTTCAAAAATAATTTAAATCAAATAGTAGTGGTGACTTACCGGATTCCCTTGTCCAGTAGTTGATAGCCTTTGGAGAGGCCTCGACGTGGCATTGAAGGGTGACGTCTGTGTCCGGAGGAGCTCCGACCAACTGATTGGGAACTTGGATAAGGGGGTGAACTGGAAAAAAGTTTATTTTTAGGTTTTTGAAAGAAGAAAAAATAGTTAAACTACGATTTTTTTAGTATGCTCTTAGACTCGAACCTGGATTTGACTGATATCCTGTCAAATACTCAATTCACAGTGCTCAATTGTCTGTCATATTAAACGTGTAATTGTGTAATAATCTTTAATGAGTAAGACCTTCAAGCCTTAGTATTTGAAAATGCTTTAAAGAATACAATATAATAAAGCGCGTTGTTAAGAACCGTGTTTGTAGCGTTTAAATTCAGATGATGGCACTATCATTATGTTAGTTAGTAGTTATTTAATATAGTGATAGCGCGATTAAATTTAAACTACACTAACCAACTCCGGTCGATGTTCGATGGTGATATAAGGAAATAATGCAAGGCTAAAATTAGCATAATGGATAAAATTATGAAAGGTGTGTTGAGGTGTATGCGAAGAAAGAACGATGAAACGAATTTATAAGGCGATATACTGTATAGATAAATCATGATAAACTTATTTGTTGGTATTGTGTTTATATTTTTGATACTAAAGCATATGTAAAATTATGCACATGCACTATTTTTGATTTTACGAATATTAACTTTTTTTGATAATCGTTATAAATAATCGTTATAATAAATCATACAACTGTTGTTGATTATCGTTTCATATTATCAGAACTGTAGATAATTTACTTTTTCATACTACTCTGTCTAAGCAAAAAATCTTCGCTTCAATCTTTTTGTACATACCTGGCAATTGTTTCGACTACTCGCCAAAAATTGAAGTGAAAAAAATCTTTAAATCGACGTATTTCGTTTTTGTGTATAATTGCGTGGCATGAAACTTAACAAGCATTCTGACAAGTTTTTAAATAAACCTGTAAAAAGAATCTTGTATAAGGCAGCCGGAAGATTTCTAATTTTTAATTCGATATAATTAAATTGCGAAGAATGTTCCTGTGACAAGTGAAAATAAACTTTTCCTATTTATTTAATTCCATTACCGATCCCGTGATTCGGGGAGGATAAGAGGAAAGCGTTCTCCCTTTCGACCAGCCTCGGTCTGCCATTTCAGAATTTAATTGACACGGTAATGAGGACGCAAATTAGAAAAGTTTGCAGATTCTTGGCTTATCGCATCCGCATATTGACAGTCTGATTTCTTTGCTATGACATGGTGGGAATGCGGCTCGAGAGGAACGTGGATTCGGCTATCTCGGAGATTAAGGATTAATTATCCCGAAAAGTTTGTAGCAATGTTGAAATGTCGGACGTTCGATAAGTTATTTCACTGAAGGGGTTATCAAATTCCTATTATTCCTATAGGTAACTTGTAACGACCGGAAACCGTTTAATTCTGAAGCGGCCTAAAATCCAGATATTATTATTTATTTATTTTGCTTTAAATTTGTAAATCTCATGCTATTTAAGCCATGTATTGGTGTCAAATAATACTAACCTATTATAATAATATCAACATTTGTCTTAAGCTACAAAAAAATATTAATGGTTTCACAATGCCTTCCTTTCCCCAAAAATTAATATATGTACGTATTCGTACCTACATTGACTATTGTTGTCGCTCGTAAATTATTACTGCACATGTTAAAACCAGTCCAAAATGAGGACCATGGTCCATTTAATCTTCACATTCGTGTGAAAATGCAATAACTAGGCGATACAATTGTCACGAATATATTTTTTCAGTTGTTTTTTTTAAACAAAAAATAAAACTAAGTAGACTTAAAATCAGTGTTTTACAGGCATAACATACGTAATTCCGTCTGTTATGCCTGTAAGAAACGTTGCATTGCGCTACGACTAGAGTGTGCTATGTCAGATTTTTTATTTATTTTAAACATTAAATATACAGATTTAATATTCAAAATAATATTTTATCTGGATATGAGATATTATAATACGTGGACGTTTGCGTGGCTTTGTTGCGGCTAAGTCTGGTTATTTGAAATGCTTGAAAGAATTCAATAACAAGAATACAATACAATAACAATACAACATAAAACGCGTTGTTAAGAACCGAGTTTGTAGCATTTAATTTCAGATGATGGTACTGTCATTAGGTTAGTAGGTAGTTATTTAATAATAGCGCGATTAAAATTCAATTCGACTATGACATTCAGAATAAATTCTCGTTTATTTATTTTTAATAAAGAGAGCCTGAAATAAAATGTATTTTTCAGTAGATGATTGATTATTAACAAAAAAATTATTTTGTTCTATCAGACACTGGATTGTTCACCCTATGAATGATATATTAAAACAATGTATTAAGGGTTATATAACATACTTGTATATACTCGTACTTGTTTATATATCTGTCTGAATAAGTGTTTATCAAAAAAATGTTAACGAAAATCAGTAAAGTAAGTTATTTTTTTGTTTACTTACAATGCACGTGAAGCATCATCCTTTTACTGACGGAAGGAGGCACTCCATTGGCTGCTATACACAAATAGGCTCCCATTTCGGATCTTGTTACTTTTGTGAGAGAAAGGACCTCCCCTTCTATGGATTGAACTGAAACAATGACACGACAATAAGTCATATGAAAATTTATCTCTAATATCTGTGAAGCATAAAACTAAATAAATCAGGAGTTATTTTTTTGTTGTTTTACAATATACTATGTGAAGTAAATTATGGTGTTTTTTATAAGAATCGTTTTCCATAAAATATACATTTTTAATGAAAAAAACAGTAATGATTTATATTATACTAGATTTACTCGACAACGCGTTGCTTTATCTCAATTTGATTAAATGAAAAATAATAAAGTACTCATTTCAAATATGTATAATTTTACCATGTGATGCAATAAAAATATAAAAAAACTAACAATAATGCAACCGAAAACATTGAAAATACTTTCTGATAGCAGTGTCAAGACGCAGTATGTCTACCATGAGCAATGTTTTGTATTGAACAAATTGCTGTTATGTTCAACAGATGGCGCTGCTATTATGGTAAAATTGTATTTTTCTTATCTTTTACATTTTTATTTCTTCTGATAAAAACTCGCGTATTCGAATACAACTTAAGGCAAAAATAATTCAAGAAATTAGTAAACAACTTTAGGACATGAAATATTTTTAACGACCATACATTTACATGTTCTTTATATAAATCAATTTTTTGTATTTTTTCATTGAACTGTCGTAAATTATTCGATGAATTAAAGCAATAACTAAATGGCTTATTAAAGAGAAATAAAATTGAAATACAAAAAAATTTCAGTTGACTTTAATTATTTTATGTATTAATTTTAAATCAAACACAGATTTTTTGAGTCTACTAAGTTGTATTTTATTAACAAAAACACATAAAAAATTATATTGTGACAATTGTTTCGCCTTGTTACGGCATTATCAACATTCGTTTGATGCCCTAACAAGGCGAAACAATTGTCACAATGTAATTTTTTATGTGTTTTTGTTAATAAAATACAACTTAGTAGACTCAAAAAATCTGTGTTTGATTTAAAATTATTACATAAATTAAAATGGAGTTCTACAAATTAAACGCCAAATCAATAAAAAAAATAGACTTTAATTATTTTTGTATAAAAAATATGCTATTGGATCAAAAATAGCTATTAATAACATAAATGTAATGCTTAAAGAGCCAAATAATATGAAGTCCAAATGAACGTTATAACGTCTGTATCCGAAAGGCGAACGGATGCATGTCCGAAACGAAAATGTTCAAAGTTTACCCGAACATCCTTTTGTTTCAAAGGAATTACGGTTGTTATATTCATAAACACCTTGGCATTATTAATTCCTTTTGTACTTTGAATTGCATATCTCTCCTCCTAACTATATGTTTTCAGCATCATCCCCTGTCCACCGATTATGGTTCTGAAAATGTATGCATCTTCGGTACAGATATTATGTACCCACAGAACGTAAAGGAGAGACAGTTTGGAATCGGTTAACCATTCAATACTAAGATACATAATCAATGATACTATTTCAATGTTTGTGTGAAGCAAAATTCAATGTACTATATTCTCAAAGGTATAAATTTTCAATTAAGTTTGTCTCTTTACTTAGTCATGGAGGATTTACTTGCAAAAGCAAGAAACTTAATGTAAGTACAGCGAATAAACTTATATCATACATTATTATAAGTTGTCAAACAGCTCGTGAAGCAAAATAACAAATGAAGTTATTTTTGAAAATCTTACTAATTTATTTTTTTGGTATCTGAGAACTATAATAAAAGCAAATAAAGGTTTTTTAAAAAGTATTATTAATTCTCTAACTATTCGCACTAAGAATGACAAATCAATAAGTAAATTATAGGTGTCTTAACTTGAGAAGAAGCATTTATCGTTTTTAAACGAAAGAAGATGGAAGTCTGACCTTTTATTTTTTTTAATTTTATTTATTCGGGAATTGTACAGCTTACATATAAAAAAAATATATAAAATAATAGTTACATTAACAATAATAAACATTACATTATATTAACAAAAAATAGTTACGTTAAAAAAAAACAATAAAACAATTCCACATTTATGTTGTAAAACTCTTAAAAAACATTCAGAGATTAAACAAAAAAAGGGTATTTTATAAAATAATAGATTTAGCAGGAAGGAGAAGGAAAGGAGAGGAATTAATAAGCGTGGTTAAATGATTTTTTTTTTCTAGGTAAGAAGTTTAAAGATATTTTTATAAATATACATACATATGTACATATACATACGCATACATACACACACACATATATATATATATATATATATATATATATATATATATATATATATATATATATATATATATATATATATATATATATATATATATATATATATATATATATATATATATATATATATATATATATATATATATATATATATATATATATATATATACATATACATACGTATACATATTCATCATTCATTTCGGGGCTTTATAGCATTTGGCTGGTTTAAGAAATCACTTTTTACGCTTGTGCAATGTTCACACTCATAGCATATTTGAATCTAGATATGGCAAAGTGGGTTGAGAACCTAAAACTTTTACCTTAAAGTTTATGACAATAACCACGAGATTACAACCTAATAAATAAAAACGTAAATGTTAATTCGTTTAAAATCTTAAATCATCTAAAGTTTTTCATGTATTGCATAAAATTTTTGACACAACGTTGGCTTGCACTTAAAAAAGTGAAATGAAAAAAAAATCTACATAGTATCTATCATGTTTTCACCCAAGATTTTGATAAAATAAACCACCGTTTCACAATGAACTTTACTGTAAAAAAAAGATTTAATACGAAAAAAAAAGAAAATCAAAAGAAAGTAAAATTTTGCTTTTAAAATAAAACCTTTTTGTTAGAGTATTTTATTCATTGAGTTATTTGTATAAATAGATTTACGGATCTAGAAATTACCACTCGATTCATCTATAAAAAGTCAATTGATTCTCTACCCAATGAGTCAAAAGTACCGACTGTATTTAATCAAAGTAATTGTAAAGAGTTTGCCATTATTCTCCGAAGTGTCTATCTAATTGACAAATTCATTTCGAGTCCTAGTCATTGGTCCTCGGAATAAATTCTGCTGATTGACTTTGGAGAAGCGGTGTAGTTCGGGGGTTGGGGACGTGCAAGGGCGTGTTTAATCATCCTTTCTACGGGTGTCAGGCCCTGAGAAATGTCGATCGGAAAGTTTTAGGACTAAGTTACCGCAAGTCTTTGTGATACACTGCGGGAGTAGTTAATTATTCCACCCTGTACTCGGTCTAAATCCCGCCGGATTAACTGGAACGCTGTGACGAAGTGTGGAAGGGCGGCTAAAGCGAGACGGTGGCGGTGATTTCGAGCAATGCAACTAAACTACTTAATTGTATTGTTTTAATTACATAAAGTTAAACTATAGTGGGATGTTAAAAATAAACGTACCGAAAGCTAAAGTTTAATAGTGTAACCATTTAAAAAAATTGTAACGATTATGAAATGTTTTGAATATGAAAAATTGTTTATTATCATTATTTTTTCAAGTTTAATTTCTATTTGATTTGTATTCTCTCATCCAGATATTTTTAAATGAAAATATATATTTTTACTCTCAATACCTCTTTTTCTACACTTTTTTCAAATATCTTGAAGGCACAAAAAATAGCTGTGTTCATGAATTTCATAAAAATATGTATATACCAAATAAAACAGTATTTTATTCTATCATATTCAAAATGTTTTAAATTTCAAATATCGTGATACAAACAAAATACTGTTTAATGTTGTACTGTTTTTTTTTTAATATTTTAGAATTTTAATTCTTTTTACATTTGTAAAATAACAATATGTTATAAGCTTTTTTTGTTTTTTTAAATTTTTAAATTTTATTTTATGTTTTGATTACATTCAGTTTCCTTTTTAAGGTAAAAGTACTCTAAAGTAGAATACTATTAAATCTAAATAAAAAAATAAAAACTTACTGATACTACACAAAATGTCCGATGAGTGGAAATTAAAATCAAAAGATAAAACAAACGGTAACTTATGTATGTAACAGTGAATATTTTAGATTTTTCGTACATACCCTTAGTTTTGCCTTGTGGTCCTCCCCTGGCAATGATCTCCCCGGCGTCCTCTCTCCTCCACACGACCTTGGGTTTGGGGTGTCCCCTGGCCTTGCATACCAACTTGGCAGATCCTCCTTCGGGGACCATCATGTCTCCCGAGGTCTCTTCGTATATAATATCAGGTGGTATTACCACCTCCAAGAATGCTGTCTAAAATTAAAACTGCAGTTCAAGACGCAAAAAGGGTTGATAAAAAAAGCAATTTAAGACGTAAATAATATTTTTTAACTTCTCATCCGTTATTTCTCAAAACGAAAATGTAAAATATGAAATTTATATAATATGGATACAATTTTTAAAGTAAGCAATTCAAGAAGAAAAGGGATCAGAAAAATAATTATAAAACTAAAGATTTTTTTTTGTTATTTTTTTAAATTGGTTAATGGAAAAAAAGATTTTTAGTGGAATTCATTATTCGATTCTATTAATTTTTATTCAATATTTGAAGAGCTGAACACCGAATGGGGAAATTATGTTGTTTTTTCTGTAAACAATTTAGTGTTTAGTTAATTTTCATGAAAAAATTTATTAATGTTGATTTTTTAATTCTTAAGTTAGTAATTTTGAAGGTTATATTTTTTTATAAGTTTTTTTTTATTTAAAAAAATGGAACCAATCACACGAATAGCGGATATCACATCCCAGAAATAACATACTTACCACCCTTAAAAATAAGACCAAAAGAGAAAAAAAAATATTTGAAGCACTTACATTGTGATTTTCCATTTTATAATTAAAATGTAACCTTGTTTTAAGATCACTAAAAATATCATATTATAACTTAATTACAATGTCTTCCGGTTTCAAAGCTAACTGCTTCTTTACCAAGACTGATTTCAGTCTTGATGAAGAAGCGGTTAGCTTCGAAATCGGTAGACATTATAATTAAGTTATAATATAATATTTATAATGATTTTAAAACAAAGTTACATTTTAATTATAAAAAGAGAAAAACATATTGTGACCAACTGCATGAATGAATAAATTATGCATAAGTTTGAACAAAAAAAAACAAAAACCTTCCAAAATTAACAATTTTATGATATCTAATAGTCGTCGAAAGCCTAAAGAGGAGTGCGATAGCCTTTTTAGTATTGATACTATTGTAAAAAGCTCCAAACAAATCGGGTCTTAAGGGTCACACGAATCCCTGCGGATTTCACCACTTCATTCGACTGTTTTTTATTATTTATTCTTACCTGCATTTTCATCGGGTCGGTATTGACCTGGCACATGTACTGCCCCCTGTCCTCTCTCTTCACGCCCCTGATGTTGAGTGTCCACGTGTTGTAGTCGTTGTGCGTGACGGACAGACGCGCGTTATTGGTGATCACGTGTTCGTGGATAGCCAGGATCGCCTTCGTGTCGGCCTTGATCCAAGCCACCTGATTGGTCCAACGCCACGAACGGTGTGTATGTATAAGTGTGGATAACAATCAGACAAACTTTAGATAACCACATTTACAGGATATCGCATTGAAAGGAATTTCAGACATATTTATTGAGGAAAAGCATTCACCAAATATTTAATTAAGAATTTTATTTTGTATTTTATTTTTATAAGGAAATTAAATATTATCATAAAAAGCATGTAAATAATTAAGAATAATATTTATAATTTTTTCCAGTTACCATTTTAAAAAATGGTTAAGGTATTTACATAATTCTTTTTGGCTTGTCTTATTTCAATTTTAAATATAAAAAAAATACACAAATTAAAATAAATGAATGTATATTTATGAATAACAGTAATGGTTTATAAGAAAAGGATTCAAATAATTTTTTTTTAACGACAACGAGAAACTGCGTGTTCGTTTTTTTGTAGATTTTTATTATTTGCTGTTTTTCAATATTCAAACTTATTTATTTTGATCACTATCCATAGTGTTATTCAAAACATAGAAAATGCATTGATGAGTTTTTTTTTTATTTGAATGGAAACAAAAAAAGACATTTAGAATACTTATGATTTTCCTAAAAAATATAACGTGTATCTTTTAAATTAGATTTTTTTTAAAACTAAGTCATTGCATTGAAAATGGCATTGAATTACTAAATGAAGAATATCCTTAGGACATAATAATTTATTTAATTCGTTTCATAAAATCTCTCATTGAACGTTAACTTGTGTTTTGGATTTGTAGTCGCTAATATTATATTTGACTCTGTTTGTGTGCCTATTATTTTTTTAAAACTCTTTTTGATGGACTAGTAAAAGATCTGAAATAATTTCTGGATTGATTTGTAATTATAAAATATGTAGGTTATATCAATATTACAAAATAAAATATCAATAAAAAAAAATCCTTGATAATGCTTTTTCTTAATATGGTTAGTAGTACAGTTAGGCAATTTTCTGCCAAACAACGAGTCCTTGTAATAATATTATTTTATCACATCCTTTAATTGCTTATTCTAGGTTCCTTACCCATTTACAAGACCTAAAATTTTCGAGGAATATCATTATATTGATAATTAATTCATGAATAATGCCTTTATCATATTATGATACGTAATTCCTTAACTACACTATTTGCACAATGTTTCAAACACAGTTTATACTTCACCTTAGATCCTCGCGCTGAAACTGACATGAATTAGAATATTTGTGCAGAATAGACAGTAAGATATTCATACTTAAAATATTTAAGGGCAATGAAACGTGTAATTCCTTAAATAAAACAGTTCATTGTCTGACACGGAATGAATTAATTTGAAACCAACATTACATTTTTGATCATATCGCTCACTCCTTTCAAGAAAATCATAAATAAAAAATCGTCAATTTTCAGTTGAGCAAGTTTTCGGAATGCCCACAAAATGTACTATATCCCAGCAAAAGAGGCATATTTTTAACTTAATATTTACCCGCTACAGGGCAGAAAGTGTTGTTTTTGCATTTTGAAGAAGGGGTGTTGTTTAATTCTTTTTTTTAAATGTACTAAATATTTTTCAAATGGAGAAAAAACCTTCAGGTTTTACTTAAAACGATCTATTGCACAGTAAAAAGTTCAACAAGTGGCTTGATATTTATTTTTAATACATTGTGTTATATTTTTAAACATTAAAAACGTTCACCTGAAAAATCAAGTTTTTTGATTTATGACGTTCTTGAAAGGAGTGAGCGATATGTAAGCATCTGAATTTTAAATTTTAAAACATAAAACAACCAATTTTTATAGTCTTTTATAATGTTTAATATTGTATATAGTACACGGTTTGCAAAAATCAATACTTAACGTATATCTTGAACGATTTTGGCATATTCGTATTAAATTTTGATGTGTATTGTCGTGAAGTTAATGTTACCAATAATATTTTTTGACAGAAAAGGAGCAAACTTAAAAATGTATTAAAACTTCACTAATATAAAGAAATCAAGTATTTAGAATCAATCCTCGGATTGTAATTGGAAACTTATACAAATAAACACGAAACAGCAACGTTGAAACCATTACATTTAATAGAAAAAAGTAGGATGAAATTGACATAATGTCAGTTGTTGGTTCCATAATCCTCAATCGAGTAAAATAAATGTATTCTCTTTACGTCATCCCTTGATTTAATAGAATTCAAATATGTCAAAGAGCATTATTAATTATTTTACAAAATAAAATGAGCGTTTTAAAACCGTTGACAATGTACTGTTTTAAAATATAAAAATACGAAATATGATGCTTAAAAATAGTATGTTTGGAAACGAAAAACTCTTCATAAGGTTTAATAACAGTTGAGATTAAATTCGAATGAAACACATATTTCAGAAAAAGAGAAAACAACCATTATTTTTTATTTACATAATTTAATGTGCTGTGCTGTGGGTGCTGAAGGTTAGAAAATAGTGCTTTTGTTCAAGTACGTTACAAGTTTAACTAATTTTTCAAATATACACAAGACCATCATGAAACTTAGATATTAATTCTTGGTAAAAATATTTTAACATCCAAGTAAAAATAAAATAGAAGTGCAGGTTTAAAAAAAAAAACACCTTGTTTTCATTTTTGAGACAAATAATAGTTCGACCTTATGACTTTTTTATGGTTGTAAAATATGTAAAGGAAAAACAAGGTATTTTTTTTCAGAAATGAAGAAAGATAGATTATTTATAGAGAAGGGGTCATGTGAAAGAGTTAGTATCTATTTCGTGTAGAAATATTTAGGATATAGACATATTTTGGCAAAATATAATATTTTACCCTTAAGAAAAAAAAATCTCGAAAAAAAAAGTTTTATTTATTCAAATCTTTTCACATGGAATTGTTTTGCGGATTTCGCAGATTAAAGTATTTTTCAAATGAATTTTTCAGATTTAAAAATTCAAACGTGATAAAACTTTGCGTAAAATACGCTATTATAACATTATCGTCTATAATTACAACGTAATATAAAATTCATAGAAACATAAAAATCTTTATTTTAATCGATTAATATCCATTTCATAAATTTCTACACCAGACAGATATAAAATAAATATTTTCATACCATTACCATCACAAACCAGTGTGTGCATAAGGTGCAGGTTCTAAAGTATTGATATATGTAAAGGGTGCAAAATTGGTGCAACTTGGTGCGTTTTGTAGCATTTTCGTGCAAGGAAAGGTACAATTATTTGGAAAGGGAAAAATAAAATAAATTGAATCAAATTTCAATATGGGAATACTCAAAGTAAAAGGAAATTTATAGGTCAGTCATAAAAACATCGATAAAAAGGGAGTCGGGAAATGGTAGTACCAAAAAGTTTCTCTCGCATATACTTACGTATTTTTGGTTTCATAGGTAAAAACAATTTAGAAGGTTAGAATTTTGTCAAAATATATATTTTTAATTAGAAAATCAATTTATTGGTGGAGGGTTTATGTGCTAAACTATTTGGGTGCAATATGCTAAGGTGTTCTGGATATCTTCAAGCAGGTGTTACAGAGGTATAACATTATATCAATTTCATCATTCAGGGTTGTCTTAAGGTGTGTTTCTGGCAAGCTCAGAGTGCAAAAGTTGTCTAGTATTATCCACCATGAAATAAATATATAAATTTGTCTTATAATGGATAAAAAACACCAATAATATAAAACATGTGTCTTTAACGCAGTAAAGTATTTTACGCAGAGAAAATTTATCGTTAAAATATTATTAACCAAATAATTTCATAATAAAATTTCTTTAAAATATCTCACGATAATTTGATAAGACGGTGGATAATACCAAAACGAAGGTAGTGTATTAAATCTAAGAAAAGCCTTCTCTAAAGTGCATTTCAAGAGACAGTTTTAGAGTGAAGAAGTTTAGAGGGTGAAATAGCCCGTAAGTTGTGTCGAGAACTTTCGGACTTATTTCACAAAAAGAGACGTACAAATTCACAAGTGCTTAGAGTTATAGTGCTGTACTTTTGGACTGAGATGTAGAATGATTGAGTGCTTTGAGATACAAAATTTGTACAAAAAACTCTTTTACGGTTAAAAATAATTAGGAATACAAAAAAAAATTGTATAGTAAAAACATTGTTAACATTACGGTATGGTAATTAAACACTCTCGTCAAGTTAAAGATGAATGATAAGGAGAGCGTTAAATTTATTTTTATTTATTTTTGTTTTTTACATTAGATCACAATGTACAAAAATACAGCTTAAAATATGAATGGCAATTTATTATTTATTTTTAAATACAAAAATAAAAAGCTCGTGCTTTAAATATTTGCATTTCGTGGATCATTGTACATTCTAGTCCAAAAGTTATGAGATGAGAGTGCGATATTATATCTGTTGACATTTCCCTAAGTGCTTTGTGCTCTAATAGTGAGAGAAGAGTGGATGCAGAGAGGGTGTCAGAGGGCATAAATATTTCAAGTCTTTTCTTCATTATTCTCAGGAAAATTATGTTAATTACGTTGACGCTAAAATGCCACTGTATTTAAACAAAATTCACATTAAATGTTCATAAACTTAATTTTTATATTTTTAAAATATTCATTTTTAAGTTGCTGGTAAACGTATACAGTTTTCGTAATTATAAGGGAGTGAGGTGTTAAAATTATTTACATTTTAAAAAATTTGAAATTTTCATATATTTTATTTTATATAAGGTGACGATGAGTTAAAAAAATAAAATTATTCACCTAAAATAAAATTAAATGTTTGATCACCGAATACAAATCAAATATATACGAATAAAACAGATTGATTGAATCATGTTTATAATATCATAGTGTTAATAAATAAAAAAAATAATTTGTGTTTATTAAGTAATACTCAGAGTACTTCAAAATCATACGAATACAATATTATACCACTTTTTCAAAAAAAAAATGGATAACACATTTCCTTAAATGTAAGAATCCTTTTATTTCAAAAGGGATTCTCTTCTCACAAGTTAAGCTTTGTGTCAAAAAACGGCGTTTGTTACAGTTTAAAAAAATACGATAATTTCTGTTTCCAACAGTGGATGAAGAAAACTGATGTAATTGATTTTTTTTCAATAAAATTAAACAAACATTTTCTTTTGCTACTAAATACTAAAAACTATAGTTTTATGGTTAGTAAGTTAGAAATTAAGCCAACAAAATTATGAATTATTATAGCTAACAAAATGACAAATCGGATTTTGTTCGTGTTTTTTTGTACGTTACAGTACTTTAAAATTGAGAATATGCAGACTGAAATATTTAGGGCCCTCTTCTACTCGAGAGTATATAGTGACGTATGCAAGTGCGTGTGTTCTAGAAGGTGAGACAGAGACAGAGAGAGGCGGAGTGAGAGTGACAGTGAGAGAGAGAGATAGAGTGAGAGAGACCAAGTGGTGCAGGGCAGGCGGGGCACAACCAAAAGTAAGTCGAGAGGATACACACCCTGGCGGTGGCGGAGTCGCCACTCACCCTGTAACCTCCGAGGTTGTTTACCACGCAGGTGAAGGTCGCGTCACGACCCTGCGCGATGGTCACGTTCTCCAGGGGGTAGAGAAAGTCCGGCTCGAACCCGAGAGCTGTGAAAAACATAAAAAAACAGTATTGTTTATTGATTCGGCATCAACCTTTCCCTTTGAGTGTTTGTGCCCTACACGTGTGACTACGACATTTTAGCGTGATCGAATTTACGCGCACCGTGATCACGCATCGATCCGAAGAAAGAGGGCCAAAAACCAATACAAGCCAATCATCCGTTTTATAATGCTAACCGGACTGCCGGATAGTAAAATTCCATGTAGTGCACAAGCGCCCTTACGGTGCTAAAAAAACTTCCGCATGCAACGGTATCTATTATATTTTATATTGATATTCTTATTTTTTAAGTCGAGTTGTAGTAAATACATTTTCCGGGAGGGGAAGGTTAGCTTTTTGGAATGACGAGTTCCTTATTTAAAAAAAAAACACTTATAATTTTTCGAAAACCATAGTTGTTTTCATCTACAGGTGAATAGTAAAACAGTTTTACTATTCACCTGTAAAAAAAATTGCACGAGATGAACCGGATTTCTATAATCTTTCATAAAAAGAGGAACAATAGATGTTTCATATCAAGTTGAGATATGTATGTACATATATTTGAATATGTATTTTCATTAAAAATATTCACTGTTTTTTCTCTATGTCAAAAATTATTTAAAATAAAATGCGTTAAATGAAGTATACTTATATGATGAAACGTTTCTATTCAGTTGATAATCGATATTTCAGCAATTATGTTCAATAAACGCTTTTCATATCTTATTAGACAGGTTCTAGTTTCAATTTGAATGTGCTGTTGAAGTATGGCAAACTGGAGTATGGCAACTAACTTCCGCCTGCACTGGCAGTGCAAGTGACACCGTGTCAGCTTTCCACTCTGAGGGGGTTCTTACTCACCAAGTTACTTACTATTGCAGGGGTGGCGAACCTATGGCACGCGAGATGATTTTGCATGGCACCCGAATAAAGAGAAAAAATTGAAGTCTTCTTCTCCTTCTTTTAATAGATTTCATCTACAATTTTTATAGATTCTCTGTTTGTGTTGTCGCCTGTCGCTCTTGGGATGTTGACTGCCAGCTATTTCACCACCTTTTTGGATGTCTGCCTGGGGGTCTACGTCCTTCAGGGTTTCCTTGAAGAGCGATACGTGGAAGTCTGTCTGACTTCTGACATTTTGTTTACATGCTCATTCCAGTATCGCCTTCGTTGTAGTCCTCACGATATATTCCGTCTTACACATACTTCAGATATCAGTATTCTTATTATTTAAAAATTTAAGTTATCGTACAAAAAGTGATTGATCAATTATAAATAATTATTTAAGAAGAAAATGAGCGAAATTGATTGGTTGGACCAGTCCAGAGAAATGCCAAAATTGAAGATACTTACAACTTGGCAATCCATCCCAGAAACTTTTTATTGTCTTAAAAAATAGCATTGCGCATTTTAACAATCTTTTCATCAAATTATTCCTGTGAATCATTATTTTTTTCAATCAACTTTATTAAATAACACATAAGAAGAAGACTTACTGACGAAAGTAATACTGCTTGTATTCTGTTAAAAGCTACCAGCTATGAACCCGATACAAAAAATGGCATCTAGCATCCAGCAACAAAAATGTCACTTTTAATGAAATTTTCAAGGTTGTCATATTTTATTATATCTTTTATTATTTTATTGATAAGTAATTCGTTACTTTTTTGGATGTATTAATTAATGCTTTGTTCATATTGTTGCATAAATATTTGATGCAATTTTTTTCCATGGTATGTGGCACGCGACATATTATTATATTTAAAAATGTTTTTTTGGCACTCAGGCTCAAAAAGGTCTAATTTTTGTACTGATATTTCTTGGTGGAACTGCATTTTGTAAAATAAAATAACAATTAAATATTTTTTTCCTCGTGAATTTTATTTGACCAGCAACTGGTTTTCGTCGTTACCAACATCATCAGACCAGTCGATGATGATCACTGATGATGTCGGTTAAGACAAAACCCGGTTGCTGGTCAAATAAAATTCACGTGGAAAAAATTATATGATTGTTATTTTATTTTATCAAAAAGGTTCACCATCCCTTTAATATTGCCTCCCCACTTACTACTCATATACACCCTTCTTACTACCTGTAACCTACCCCCTAGCAGCGCACCGCTTACGTCTCTGCACCTCTAATATTATTACTCACAAGTATATCGGGATGGACACTTGAGAAGCGATTGTCGAGTAGAATGTTATCACTGACTAGATACTGAATGAAAATTTATGTACGTAATATCATGCTTTGGTGAATACAGACATTCTAAGAGTAGTTATTATGAATTGAAATGTAATTAACGTAGCATAAAAAAAAGAAGTCAACGTTTGAGCATTAATTCTACACGGGGATTGTTTTATCCCAAGTTTTTACTATATTTATATGAAAGAAAAATTGTAGGCATAAGAAATTATGGAAATCTCCACTTATATAACTAGGAATGCATTTTTTTGGAATTCCATCATATTTAGAGTACGATTTCTGAATTAAAAAAATATTAATTAATGTTAAAAGAAATAAGTTTTGTACTGACATTCCTTGGTAGAACTGGATTTAATATATGAAAAATAACTAATTGGTTTATTCCACTTTGTAAAATAAAATAACTCTGTTTTAACCACTTTTAAAAAAAAAGTGGTTAAAAAAACAAAGTTGTTTAATTTTAAAAAGTTTATAAAATGTGCCTCAAAGTGTCTGCGAAAAACATTCGAGAAATATTCCACTGTATTTTATTTGGCCAATAACCAGATTTTGTTGCTACCAACATCATCAGATTGGTGAATCGATGATTATCTGTCCAATGATGTCGGTAACGACGGCACCCGGTGACTGGTCAAATAAAATAAATTGGAAATAACTTTGTAGCTATTGTTTTATTACATTAAACATATTTGCAACCTTATTAATTGATCGGCCGGCTGGTGTGATGGTAAGCATGTTTCGCTGCCGTGCTGTGGGACCTGGGTTCGATTCCCAGGGGAGGGGGAGTAAAGGAAGTATTGGTGATTTTTTTTATTATAATATTTATGTAATATTACCTTGGACTGGTCCTTAAGGCGAAGGAGTGATGACCCTGCCTTCATGTAAGTAACGATCAAGATAACACTGCGTCAATACGATACAGTGCCCTATGCACCATTGGGTGCGTATAAGGGTTAGAAGAACAATGAAGAATACTTACAAAGTTAAATTTAAATTATAATAAAAATAATGAATTTATATTTGGTAAGTTTCAAATTGCATATTACGTTGTTAGAAACGGAAATACGTGTGACACCAAATAATATTTTATATTATGACGTAAGAAGGACTTTCAGAGTAAAGTTGTATTCCAGAGAAAATGTAATTTTCCAGGTGGATCACTTTGCATAGTTAGCAAGGGAAAACTATAATGATAAATATAAGCGTTTTTTTAATGAGTTCCGCGAGATAATTATTCAGCAGCTTCCTTAAAGGGATGTTAAGCAAGTTTCTCGGAAACCGTAATTGAAAATACCTCCGCAATTTACAGCCCTCGCGGGGAAGGGTGGGGTCCCTTTTAATGAGTAATCATAAGTACTTATGTCATTCATTACCATACTGAGGGGCTCAATGGCGTTGAAAATATTTCACGATCTTAATAAAACATTCAGAAAATTATTGCCTTTAAATTATTTCAGTTTTTATTATCAAGACGTATTTTACCAACGCATTCTTACGTTAAAAAAATTCAACGCTGACACGATTTTAAGAAATTAATATTAATTTTAAATAACACATCTTAAGAAAAAAAACATTCTTTAAAATCACATTTTAAGTATTTTTTTTATCGTAGAAACAAATATTTTTACCCTTGTTAACACATATTTTTTAATTTAAATGTAAGGATACAGATATTTAAAAATTCTTATTAAAACTATTGAATATTTAAGAATTTATAATTGTAATCATGTCATGATCTTTTCCTCAATAATTCTTTCAAAAACCTTTTGTATAACACATATACATGTAAGTGTGTCACACAGATTAGAAGAGATTTCTTGTAGAACCCTAGAACCCTATTTTTGGATTGTATCGTCTAAAATTTAAATTTAATAGATATTGAGTTACAAGTCCACCTACAGCAATTTTGAAAATCCTGTCCTGACCTGAAAGTTAATATCTTGCTGTCATTTTGCCTGTATTAAAAATGATTGAAAAAAACAACTGAAACTTAAATATGTAGCTAGTAAAAAGATGTTTTTGCTGTTGATTTTTTTTCAGTTAGGCTAAAAAATGAAAAAAAAACTTACATAAAAATTAAAAAATAAGGGCCTTTACAACAAAATTAAATAGTAAGAGTAACACTTGTTAGGTGCCATTCATAAGAATATTATTTACTTCAAAATAATTTAGAGTTGCAAAAATGTGCCCGACTGGGTTTTCGCGTGCCGATGGCTTATTTTACAATATTTGATAAATAAATTGTAACATTTTTGGCAGATAAGAAATGAATGTAAGTAAATAGAACAAATCGATAATATTTGGATGTGTTTATATCCTTCTTCACAAATACGGGTTTCTTTAGCTAGGAGTTATTTTTATATTTTGACATCACAACATCATGAATGATTTTCAAACAACTGATGTTGAATAAATATGAAGGTAAAATATACGTGATGTCGATATAAAACCATTAATATGATTCGAAAATATATTTGTTTTAAAAATTTATCATTTTTTTCAACCAAATTTATTTTTACAGTGATGTTTTAATATATTTAAAATATTCTTTTATACTTATATAAAAAAAAAAATTCATTCATCTTTTGCTTTGAAATTTTAACACAATGTTACGTTTGAAAACACACGCAATACTTAATACTACAGACTGCTTCAAATGGCGGACAGCGTGTTTCTTGGTAGTTGCTGTTTTTATATTTTCGATTGCATTGTTGTTTCATCTTTGACATTTTCTATGCTTCACTAGTATTGTGAAATTTCACCATTAGAAATTTGTGCTTTATTTTTCAATTAACCAAACTAAGATACGGCAATGAGTGTCAATGGCTGTTTTTTTTTTTTTTTAATATTTTTAAATTTAATATAGTTAAGAGTTTATTCAAAACAATTTCTATACATTTCTACTTATGTAATACAATCTTAAAAATTAAGCTACGCTGAGCTACTCCAAAAAAAACTGAGCTCTTGTGCTTAAAAATCGTTTTTTTTTTCTTTTTTCTTCTTTTTTTTCCAGTTACAGATAGTTTGTAATGAAATTACAGAAACCTATACACAAAAAAAAACTATGGAACAATTCGTAATACACGAACTCTTGATCGCTCACCCATTTCTTTATTTTCATTTTAGAACTCTTATTAACATAAATGCAGAATAATTTGCAGAACTCTCCTTAAATTAGTTTTCATCAATAAAGTACAAGGATGGGGAGAATATAGAAAATAAGGATTCCGGAATAGTCTCCTATATCACGTCCTTTCATTCAAGATTCCACGCGGTCCTTTGGAAAATCCACTTAAAATAGTTTAAGGGGTGAGACCCGTCACTTCACGTAAGGGGAGGGTAGTCAGTGTTCAGCCTTTGTGTTTCAAAATGTCGACAAAAATTTATTCTAAGAATGCACCGTGTCACGAGATACATAATCTCCCCCCGATTTGCGCGTAGCACATTTTCATTATTAAAAATGCTTCATTATTGCGATGGTTTATTAAAAAAAACTCTTTCCAGTGATATTGAAATTCATTTAATTTTTAATTGTAAAAAATATTCAAGTTTTAGGATTGATGTTTGAATAATTTTGACAGAAGTAATTTGAACGACTTCTTCACACAGTGTGATAAAATTAAATCTAAAACATACACAAATACACTGCAAAAAATGACAGCAATAAAAAGTAAAATAAAAGTAGTATCTACATGATATTTTAACGTACTTTTTGATCGGCTGTCTAGAATATTATAAAAATAATGGTTAAAAATAGCTTACGTTTTGGAAAATAATTTAAAAAATGTACCGTTATGTATTTTTCAACAATTTGTTTTATTTGTATTTAATTAAAAATAATATAACTGAATTACGTCGTACGAATTACTTTCGTATTTAATTGATTGATTTTTCTTTATTATAAGCCTTAATTTTAATTGTGAGAACCCATACACCCATACATTCCATTGTTTCAAATGGCATATATTTTATATAATATACAGTGAAAAATATATACATGTGTAAAAGAAAAACATCTCAATTATTAAAGGAAAGCACAGGATATTTAAATTAAAAAAAAAAAAAACTTTAGGGTTTTCAACTTTGAGCATTCGAAATGTTAGGAGTAATCATATTATTCGCGTGTAATGACTTGCGTACGTTTTTTGCTCATAAAATAAAAACGCGCCGTAAGTCTGTTACGTGAATGGATAAAAACATCCCCAAAGCTTCGAAACCTATCGCCATAACAAGACGGGGTGTTTTTTCTGAAACGTTTGATTTACGACCAACAGTTGTAAGTTGGGATCAAAGTCATAAAACTGACGAGTGATCTCATGAAGCACAACACTCACTCCTCTTCCGATGATCAAACCGTGGAACGGTCACGTGCGAATGCGATAACGGAAATCAATCGGGGACGCCCGCGGCATACCAATCATGTACGTCCGACGCCGGGATCCGGTGACGCCGACGCCGGAAGTATCATCGTGCGCTTGTTGCGACCCCCGGATTTACAGACTACTTCTCAACAACTACTGCTAGCCTTATATGTAATGAAATATACCTCAACGCGATAGTAATAATATATTTTCAACAATGAAAACTTTTCGAGATTTACTTTTTTTTTTTCATAAAAATGTTAGTGATATTAGTATATAACCACTCACCGAGATTTTTATGTCTACCGGTTTTGAGACGTACCCGTCTCTTCATCAGAACAATCACTACCACAGCATGCAAACAATACAACCCTTCACCACCATAGCACCATTTACACACTTAAAATTACACAAAATGTTTAACACATGCGATTTTTGATCTACCCGAAGACCGACATGCACTATAGGTTTCAGCACAAACATGCGTTACGAGCCGAGATTAAATATGCACTAATGGTTTAAATATTAATAATATTGAGAATATTTTCGAGATTTCTTTAAAATGTGTAAAATTATACCTATTACATTTGCATGAACATTACAAAAAATATTGATTAGTAAACTAATACCAATGTTTATACTACTCATTGATAGAATATTTTCAAATAAACAAGTAAAAGTTTTTTTTATTTTGGTAAATAAGATTCCCCTTTGGTGACAGTTTAAAAAAAATTAAAAACGCATTTCCGGTTATTTAAAAAAAAACTACGATGGCCTATTCAGATACGGAATTTCATCCCTGTACGATGATTCTTACTCATGCCAACGAGGTCCCAAAGATTTTCCAACAAATAGAGATTCTGAATGGTAGTTAAAAATGTTTTTTTAAAATTAATTTTCTGAAGCGGCAAAATAATATCGCAATTAATTGCAATTGAAGGTCAACAAAGTGAGTGAGTGCCATTCGCTAATTTGTACTTTAAAGTAACTTGTATGAATATGTTAGCATGGGTTACTGTTTTTCAAAAGAACTGAAATTTGCTCTATAAGTATTTTAAAGCAAAACGAAATATATTAAGCCCTCTGCATTTAAAACTTATCATTAATAAAAATAAAGGAAGTTGTGTACCCGTATAAAATTTAAATGCAATATGTTAGATACAACTTTTTAAAAGACGGTTAAAATTATTTTCAATGAACAAGTATTTTTAATGAACACATATATTTTTGAGGTTAAAAGTATTTTATAAGCTTATCCAAATTGATACTGTCTTTGTACGAACCTATTTATTTTGCTGAACAATGTTCTCTAACAAATTCAGTAGACTCGAGTACATGGTGCAGGTGGTACACAATTCAGAGCAAAGGAAAATAAAATGCACCGTAAATTGCTTTTTGTTCAATCTGTTTACAAAAAACGAGTATGTTTCATTTCTGTATCGAAATGAAATGAAAAGTATAGGTTTGCATTTATATTTTAAAGCATATTGTTTTTTGAAGAATTATAGAATATTTAACTTTATCCTTCTGTCAAAAAATTCAGTAATATAAAACAAGCCAAGAAACTATTTTTTACGGTGAATTAAAAAAAATCTATATATATAATAATAAAAATAATAAAACCCTTATCCGCACCCCAATGGTGCATAGGGCACTGTGTCATATAAACGCAGTGTTATCTTGATCGTTTACACATGAAGGAAAGGTGATCAGCCCTCCGCTTCAGGTACCAGTCCATATATATACTTATATATATAAATATATATATATATATATATATATATATATATATATATATATATATATATATATATATATATATATATATATATATATATATATATATATATATATATATATATATATATATATATATATATATATAAATAAATATGTAATACATGTATACATTCGTTTGCTGCACCAACTAATACCAGGCAAGCCAACGTACTGACAGGATAAAGGCTATCTGGTGCGCTAGTATCAGTGCATTTGTATATTTGAATGTTTTAAGGGCTTTTAAAAACGTCCGATATTATGTATTAAAGAATCAATCGTTTCTTACATTCGTGTAAACATAATCGCTTTCCACGAATCCTAAACACACATTTACCTTTAACATTTATATCAAACATGCTCTTAAATTATGTTATCCGCATCATTGATTACAGGCGGACTGAAAAAGTAGCACTCAATAATAATTTCATGTTTGCAACAAAGCTACTTGTAATCATTTGGATGGCGATTTCACGCTCCGACGTCGGCCGTCTTTACGAGTTTGTACACGAAGGGTTGAAAAGACGCCGGCGCTGAAGAGAATCTAAGGTCTTAACGGTTAATCGGCTTAGCGGAGAAGGGTGAAATTTCCTTCTTCTCCGTTCGGTCCCGCAGTTAAACGATGCGCTCTGGAAGCCTCCACCGCATTATTCTGTACACTTGTAAATTTGTCTGGAACGTGAAAATCTTCCCCTTCTTGAGTGTGAAATTTCGGGAAGCGGCTATAATCACGACCCCGAACGAATTTAAAGCCGGTTAAACTTGATGATTTGTTTTTGGAAAACAAATGTGGTGATGCTTCTAGACGTCGCACAACTTTCGATACACTGTTTTCGAAGAACTAATGGGCTCGTTCATCTTGTTAACACGATCAATCTTAAGAATAAAAAAAAAATATTTCTTAAAAAATTGTTGTAATGAATAGTAAAATATATAATATATTTTAAGAGTTCTTTTGTACCTTTATCATCCTACTACCAAATGGTATAACAATCTAACGTTATTTTTTTACTACATAGTTTTGTATCCTGAAGTAAGTTCATTAGAGTGTCAGAAATGAAGACTCTGAGAAGCATAACAGGCAAGAGTCTTCGAGATAGAATCAGAAATGCCAGGATCAGGGAAATATGCGAGATCGAAGATGTCGTTAGGTGGGGAAGGCAACGTAGGAGACAATGGTATGCGCATGTGAGGAGAATGGAACCATCCAGACTCCCCCACATCGCACTGTACGGCCAACTCCATGGTAGATGACTCCCGGGCAGACCACCAAAGAGATCGGTCGATAGCTGGGAATCGACGTCGCAGGAGGCTAATCCCTCTTAAAAACAGGCCGCAAGGCCTATAATAATAATAATAAGAAGAAGAAGTAAGTTCATGCAAGGGTTCAAAACTTGTTGAACATCCTCTTTCCGAGTGTTTTTATTTAAATTTATTTTTTTAATAAATTTCTTGCACAGAATTAATTAGTAATATTAAATTGTGAAAAAGTTTGATGAAGCTGTAACTATGATGATCATATCTCTGTTACGTTTATTAAAAAAAGAGCAAAGGATCAATTAAAATCGTTGCATTCTATTTAATAAGGAAAACGCATTAAATATTGCAATATATAAAAACACATACGGTAAAAATAGTAAGTATGAAGGCTTTTCTATTTACATATGTGTTGTGCTATAAGTATAATATTTTCAAAAAAGAAATCTTGAAAAAATTATTCGTTAACAACATATTTTTACTCAAAATAAGAATGTACGTTACATGTAATTAAAAAGATAACGTACATCCATTTAATGAAAGGATAAAACTTATTTCTGTTTCGAATCAAATTATGTCGAAATAAAAGGTTGCCTCATTAGGAGCAAGAAGGCAGAAATATTTATTCACAGAGGCATTGAAAAACGGAAGGGGGTCCTCAACCGTAACACCTACCATTAAAATTTATATCATAAAACCCTCCCCGGTTATTTAGTTTTAATAACATACTAGAAGAGCGGGCGACGAGGGTGTAAAACATTTCAGACAGCTTCTCCTTCAGACGGCCGACGACTGAAGCGAGAATTTCAATTTGAGATAAGAATGTGTCGAACTGGGGGTGAATTGTCAGGGAAAGGGAGGCAAAGGGACGCTCTGGGGTGTAAAATAAAACGGAACAGTGGAAACCCCCCTCTCCTGAGATTCTGATGGACAGAGAGCGATATTTTAAAAGGAGAGATGCAAAGGAGGTTAAGGGCTCCGATGCACTGGGTAAACATTATAAAGTTGGGGTGAGTTTGTGCAGTTTTTCTAGTTTACGAGTCGTGCAACAAAGAATTGCATGGCGTTAATTCAGTTGCAGGGTGAAACTTCCCTTTTGAAACTAAAGTCTGGTATAATGTACCCGTGTGAGTATTTTGTTTATGTAAAAGTTTTGTACTATCATAGTAAAAAATGAAACAGCAAGATATTTAAGGTGTAAAAAATATTTTATCAAATACTTACTATCTATAATTGATATGAGACCACAATTAGTGGTGTAATACAAGTATCGTTAATAATCAACACGTCATCCTACGAAGTAAATGCCAAATCATTTTCTTCTCCGTCTTAATCCTCATTGCTGAGGGTTGTGACCCTTGCAGAAGCAATGACTCTTCTCCAGTTATCCCTTGACTGCGCTGCACGTAGCGCTCCAACCACTGAGGTGCCTGCTGCTGCCTTAATTTGATCGGTCCATCGTGTGGGGGATCTTCCTCTCCCTCTCTTTCCCTCCAGGCTACCGATCACAACTAGGCGTTCCAGGCTATCCTCGTTGCCACGCGCAACGTGTCCAAAGAACTGGAGAATCCGTCGGGTACAGATATTGGCCAGAGACAAGCCATCCAAGCGTAGTTCCTGGCGAATGGACTCATTGGTGCGTCTAGCTGTCCATGGAATTCGGAGCATGCGCCTCCAACACCACATTTCGAAGGCATCAATTTTTCTCCTTTCTGCTGCTTTTATAGTCCATGTTTCAGCAGCATAGAGAAAAATGGAGTGGACCAAGCTCCTGACAAGCTTCATCTTGGTGTTGTTACTCACACCCCGGTCTTTCCAAATTTTGTCTAGCTTAGACATGGCACTTTTGGCGATGGCGATACGACGTCTAATCTCTCCTTCACAAGTTCCTTCATTGCTGATTTGAGATCCAAGGAACTGGAACTCGTTTATTATCTCTAAACCTTCCAGTGAGTTCCCGAGATCACCAAACTTCTTAGATCGATCTATGATCATGATCTTGGTCATGATCTTGGCCAAATCATTAAATAATATCATTTATATATTCATAATATTTTGAGTGCGTTTAAATCATTGTTCACAAATCTGGGTTTGCCCTATTATTTATATTATTATATCAATAAAGTCGAAGAAGAATATCAAAGTCTGGGTATTTAGAAGGCGAACAACCTGTCATAGGCTAGTTTAAGTGATCACTTTATACAAGTTTAACATTCACTATTATATTTATGATTGACAATCACACTACTCAAATTTCGGTTAAATATTTTACGGTTTTATATTTCAATTGATACCTTTTACATGCTAGTTCACGGCGTCATCTATGGTTGAGCTGAGTAAGTTTTTTCTTAATAAGCAAAGATCTTCCGAAATTTTAGTAGTGTAAATTATTAAATATTATGGGCAGTAGCACCTTTTGCTTATACTTCATGTGTAATTTTATACGCTATCACGGGATCGAAATATTTCTTTGAATTTATTTTAATGAAGCATATTTGTTTACATCTACTTTTTAAATATGTACATGTGTATATGGTATGTATTAACATATATTTTCAAACTTTTATCTTATTAAGAAATTTTCATATCGATTAAATAGTGTTAGCAAAGAAGAAAATAATTTAACGTTATATAAATAATCTATTTATCAAGTTAGGAAAGAATAGAGCAGTGATTTGTGGAATTAACTAATGGAGATTTGATAAATTTTCTAACGTATTGATTACATTTTTTTAACTAACAACCCTCCGTTTTCACAAGCATCATTAACTACTTATGCAGTATTTTTAGTGGAGTCATCTGATACGCATTTAATGAGAATAGCTATTCGAAGTTTTTTTGTTTGCTTGTGCGTACAATTTTCATAAAAACTAGATAAATGAAAAAAAGCATACTAAAAATGGCGTAGCAATACATAAACATATGTATCTACTATCTGATTATCCAACAGTTTTTTTTTTATTCTTTACGTTTTTAGTATTATTATTTATTTTACTAAGTAAATACCACATTTAATTTTTTTTATAGCAACACGTGTTTTGATACAATTAACATCTACTACTACTACCATCACGCTATTTCTCTGCAGGGGTAGGTAGAAAGGATGGATCACCACGCTCTTCCGTCCTAACACACACTCCTCGCCTCCTTCACATCCATACATTGAGTTATACATGCCCTCCGATTAGGCAGGCTTTTGACACTACCAGATTTTAGGTTCTGATTGATCTGATCGTGCCAAGTCTTTTTCAGCCATCCTCGTTCTGTTTTTTCGCTCACATTCGCCACATATATTTTCTTAGTCATACTTTCATTTTCCATGTCCATACCATCTTAGAGAACTCTTCCTAATCTTCAATATCATTATAAAACACCACGTGATTCCACTTAGTCTAAATTTGGGAATTTTGCTCTTGAGATATTGAAGGACGAGGAGGGGGTAGGAGCTGTTTCAATTTTTTTACTAGTGGGAAAATGAACAATAAATATGTATGTCAATAGCTTTAATAATTTCATATAATTTATGCATGTTTTTAGATTATGTTGTTTCAAAATGTTGTAGCTAATGTGTTTTTTATAATCAACTTTCCTTTTAATTCAGGCAAAACTCCTAAATATTTACTAAGTGTAGGATGATAATTTTGATTTTATTAAAACAATTACCAAATTAGATTTTGAGAAGTTGTGTTATTTGCCAAGTAAAATTAAAAAGTAATACATATTACCACAAAGTGAGTGGTACATCAATTAATGAAATAAATAATTATTACTTTTATTTGTATTGAATACATATGAACAGTTTTAATACTAAATCATTTAGGAAAACCAATGGAATAAAATATTACATACATTTTTTAAATTAATTTTACAATTTTTGACGCCAAAGAATTCTGCTGACTGGTAAATCCTTATTATAAGTATTATCTGTTCAAATTGATTTTCGGCTATGAAATTACGTTTATGTTTAAATATATATATATATATATATATATATATATATATATATATATATATATATATATATTTATATATTTATAAATATATACATATATATATATATATATATATATATATATATATATATATATATATATATATAAATATATATATTATATATAAATATATATATTTATATATAAATATATATATATATATATATATATATATATATATATATATATATATATATATATATATATATATATATATATATATATATATATATATATATATATATATATATATATATATATTTATATATATGTATATATAAATATATATATATATATATATATATATATATATATATATATATATATATATTTTATTTATATTTATAAATATATACATTTATATATATATATATATATATATATATATATATATATATATATATATATATATATATATATACATATATATATATAATATACATATATATATATATATATATATATATATATATATATATATATATATATATATATATAATATATATATATATATATATATATATATATATATATATATATATATATATATATATTATATATATATATATATATATATTTATATATATATATATATATATATATATATATATATATATATATATATATATATATATATATATATATATATATATATATATATATATATATATATATATATATATATATATATATATATATATATATATATATATTATATATATATATATATATATATATATATATATATATATATATATATATATATATATATATATATATATATGAACCAATTAAGATACACTACAACTTCACTAGAGACATCTATTGGTGGGATGAAGAAAATTTTGCAAAACTATTAACTATTTAAATGAAATAGAAATACCTTTAACAAGTAGTGTTGACTTGTTATGATTACAAAGGTTCCGCCTGATAAATAGGCTTCCTTTGATGGTTTACAAACTGTTGACATATTATTATTAGCAGCCCCGCATATTCAGGGAGTAATGATTTATAGAGTAGGGGTGACTTCTACCCCCTAAGAAAACAAGGCGAGACCTTTAGATGACTTTTAGTTTCACCCTCACCTACTTTCGCTCGGAGTTCGGTGCGTACCAAGTTATTCATACAATTACTTAATAAGAGACGGTGCTGTATAATCGCAAGAGATGATAACAAATTTGTGTGCATGATACAGCCTGAGCGGCATACATATATTACAAATATAAAATGTACTATATATAACACTCTCCTTATCATTTATCGTTCATTTTGTGTAATACCGCTTTTAAAAATAGAAAATTAAAATTAAATAGTTACGGTCTGACATTTATACAAAAAATAAATTTGAAAGAGAAAAAGAAGAAAAATGAATCACAAAAGGAATATTTTTAAGAGTGGACTTGTAGTAAGTTGATTCTCGGCAGTCACGAAGTAGTGTTTTTTAAAGTGGTATTACGTTTAATGAACGATAAATGAAAAGGAGATTGTTATATTACCATACTACAAAGTTAACAATGCTTTTAATACACAAAATATGTATATTATGTTTTCTTTCAACAATGTGTAAGTTTTATTTTAAACATAATTATTCTGGAAAAAATACATCATAGAGTCAGTAAATCTTTGATATATTAACAGAGAAAATTATTTAACATTATAAAACAATAGAAATACAAAAACTATAGATATTCTCATTAACAAGCGAAAATGCAAAGAGTTTGTATTTTCCCTGTTGATGAAAACATCTGAAGTTCTCGAAATTAGTCGGGCTTACATTAAAATACCCAATTTTTTATTATTATGAAATCCTCAGATTATTCCTTAATTAATTTAATAACACATGTAGAGTATCATTTATTGAGTTTTATTTCATAAGGCACAATTAGTTTCAAAAAATATATTTTTATAATCACCTGTTGTTAAAAACGACTGTAGTTTTGAAACGAAACTAGTCTTGGATACTAAAATAAAATTCAGTAACTGTTGTTATACAATTATATACTATTTTAAAAATAATCAACATGTCATTCCACAATGTTGATGCTTAATCCATAAATAATTCCAAAATGTTAATGCTACTTCTGAGAAAATTATAACAATTTTTGAAACTTTTTTTCAAATTGTATAAGTAGGTAGTGGAATATGTTTATGCTAGTTGAATAATATTTTATTAAATGTTTTCAATCACGCTATACTGCACATAAAAGCACTACTTTTCTGACTCCAAGAAAAACAAATAAAAATAACCGAGTATATTCGTGTTATGAAATGTAACAAACTTTGTTACTTTAGGTATCATTTCCTGGGTTTGTCACATTTCTGGAATGAGTTGTTTCTCGTGTCAGCTGTGAATTGTTGATGATTAGTAGTCATGAAATAAATATTTTTAATAATCTAGCGTGTTTCTGTTAAATACATAATTATATATTGAATATTGCAAAAAACGCTATTGAGCAATCAGACATTAATTGATTTGTTCATGGTTCATTCAATATGTCTTTGCATGAATCCACCGAGCATGAATATTTATAACTTGTTGAAAATATTTTGCCTATCGTAATAACTGACAAAATATTCATATCGACTAGCATTGCGAAATTAAACATTTTTAAAATGTGTCCTTTCTCCATTCTTTCCTTTCTATTCACCTGGAATAAGTCACGACAATACGTGACCGGGTTTAGCTAGCTAGTCTTACTATAAATTTTAACTTACTTCTTTATTTTTAACATTTTGAGTATATTCAAATACTTGTTCGCAAAATCAAATTTTCTCCAATTAGGAGTTCCGCAATACAATATAGATGGATGTTGTGAACTCTAATGTACTGTGTTATAAGATTGATCAATATATCTAGGAGTTCCGAAAAAAAAATATTAGAAAAAAAGAGTTTTTGCTCCATTGAAAAGCTTCCTTCATCTCACTAATAGATGTCTCTAGTGTAATTCTAGTAATTCAAACACAATGTTTCGAAATTGGATCATATGTCTATATATAGTTCTATGAACTTCCAAGAATTTGAGTAGTGTGGTTGTCAATCATGAAGAGAATGGTGAATGTTTCACGATTGTAAAGTGATTACTTAACTTGCCTATGACAGGTTATAAGCCCTGTAAATACCCAGACCTCCATATTTTTCTTCATCTTTGCTGAGATGTTAAAAATGTTTAACTCATTTCTTTATTATAATCCTACAACGTTTAATCTTATAATATTTTAAAAGGCAGTTTTGCGTATAACATTCAAAGGATTTTATTGTAGTTTTATATTATATCACTGTTCAATTGTGTATCGTAACATACAGGAATAAAATACTCACCGACGAATTCCAAGGAAAGAATGGCGAAGACCAGCAGCCTGGTCCATAGAAGCTGCAAGGCGAACACTCCAGTAGGAGTCATTTCTCAAGTCAAACCACCTGAGTCCTCATCGAACCCGTTCTCCCAACTCAACAGGTTCTTGGTTTCTCCTTTGCCACTTCTCCTTTCCAGACTTTTATGTAACCATACCTGAAATTATCAAATAAATATTAATAAACCAATATATACAAATACTGATTCAAACCCTCCGAAAAACTATATTTTTCACAGATTTGGCATTAACTTTATGGAATAACACGATGCATTAAATTATTTAATAAAATATTTATGTAAGACTACACTTTTAAGATTATTAATATAAACACGACTAGTTTCGAAAACAGTTTGTATTTTAACTTATTGTTGAACATCTGTAATTCTCAAAACAAGTCGGTTTTGCATTAATAAACACAAAAAAGTAGTCTTACACAAGTGATTTATTTTTAGTTTTTTTAATTTCATGTGGTTTCCTTCCAGCAGTGGGCAAATGTTGAGAGTTCCTGATTACTCTACACTAGATTATCTCTCCTATTCCCAATATGAATTGAAATAAAACATTATATTTGCTTCTCAAAAACTTCGTCGTATCTGTTGAGATATTAATAAATAAATTAATATTTTAAAATTTCTCTACTATTTGACAACGGCACATAATCCTTTTTATCTCTTCTTTAAGCGCCGAAAATTTTGGTGACCCAAAATAGCGCTGGCGATAGTACAGTTAGTACTCAGCGGAACTCCAAGATACTGGACTGATCTGGGAGGAAGCCAAAAAAAATACAGCAGTGAAACTCTCAAGAAGCTCACGGGTTCTGACTCAGCTACGCCTACTAGATTCTAGCTAAAGTCTCGTCTAGTTACACAGCTGAAACTGTACTACTGTCATGTAATTTAACAACTCACTTGTACTGACGCAGCTATGCGTAAATGTAGAGCTGTAGGATTGTCTAGCTACGGTCTCATCTAGTTACACAGTTCAAACTGTACTGCAGTCATGTAATTAGACTGTAATTAGATCTCACTGACTCTACTATGCCTACTAGAGTCTAGCTGAGGTCTCATCCGGTTACATAGCTCACAGGGTAGTATGCTGGCTTAGAGACGATTCATGGTGGCAATATTCTCCGCCTGGGGAGCGAAAATGTATAAAGAAGAAGTTTCAAAAGTAAGTGCATGCAAAATAAAGTAACCTCATAAAATTTGCCATTTCAAAGCCGACGGTAAATTAAACACAGATGTACGTTGCTAAATATTAAATTATTTGTTTTCAATTTAGTGCCGCGCACACAAATTTTGTTTTTCCCTTCCCCCATTACAGAAAGCACGTCCATTCACTGTACATCTCTTTTTGATATAAAATTCCTTCTGTGAAATACCGCGGAGCAAGTCTGCACTGTATATTTATTTTACTACATCTGTTTGAATGTGAACCTTTACGAGATGCCATCTCGTTTTATCTGGTCTGCATGCACTGCCGTCCACACCGCTCAACGATATTTTCGTTGCAAACTAGTAAAAAGGAAATAAAAGATATTCAATCATTTGAAAAAAATCGTATTTCAAAACTGTCACTTTTTTCGAGGTTTCAAACGAATTGGTGAGAAATATGGGGGCCTGGAATCAAGCCTGAGGCTGGACGAGTAGTTTGTCTAACTTATACGTACTCATCTTAGTCTTATACGTACTCGTATAGAGGGAAAGTTTTTTTTATCTGCGATTTCTATCCGACGCTTTTCTAGCAAAGGAATCACGTAGTTCTGCAGTCCGTTTCATTCCGTTCGTACTTTGCTTTATCTTTTTCATGTCAACTATCAAAGGTTGGTATGTCACATAATATTGACTGCCAGTGGAAATCAAATACTATTAGTTGATTAAAAAGTTTTCCTCGATTTAAAAGTAAATAAACCCCGAAAATTCCCCTTTTCATTGGAAAATTGAAGGCGTTGATATACATTTCTGTAAATACTAAATTAAAAATTCTACAAACACCCTTCAAAACAATTATTTAGTTAGTTATTCAAATATAAATTATGCTGTTGATTTTAATTTTTTTATTCTATTATAATAAAAAGGTCAAGAAGACATCGATTAATTCCAAGAATTCGTATTTTTCAAATCCGTTTATTACCATATTTTTATAAATAGTCGTTTTTTTCGTTCGATTTGAATTTATTGACTGAAATTGCCTTTGTTGAAAATATTCAACAACCATTCCAATATACTCAAACATTATTTTGTTAGATGAAATACGATGATGCTTTTTAATTTAGATTTTTTAAAATTTATATTTATTTATATATTATGAGAAATGCTGGACAAGTATAAAAATTGTTTTTGCAATAATGTTTACTTTCATCAACATTTCCCCCCGTATCGGTATTTCCGCTTATAAATACACGCGAGCAACCCTTCCGCGAACAATCGACCCGTGTAACGGTCAAATAATTTACATGCACGCTACCCTGCTACGATGTCACTGTGAATATTCACGATGAAAGTTGTTTGATGAGATCACCCCCTGGCGGACAATTTAAATAAAAGTATCACCCGACCGACCCCCCGTAATTCATACGACCCCCCGCCACCCTGGCACTCCGAATTCCGCTTAAAAAGAGAGCATCGCAAAAATGCTGGAAAACGGTCGATGATTAAAATAGGTACAATTTATTTGTTTAGGTCGAATGGTCTTCGACGTTTTGACGTACGATGTTTATTTGGACATATTTCACCAGAGTTGACTCAAATACAGCATAATTAAAACAGCTCCATGATTACTCGATCGCGAATTGATTGGTTAAGCTTTTACGCAAATTGACAAATTTAGGGTTATTTAATTCGTATGGTAATATGATCAAATAAATAGTACTCTCAAAACATAAATTACAGTTTTGTAAATTGACTCTCCAATAGGAGCAATGTATCTATTCATATTTTTTTGCTGACACATATTTATTATTTATACACGTGTTGCCCATCAATGTCTATTTTTCATACGAGATGTTTTTTTCCCTTTCTCATTAGTCTAGAACGGTGGAATGAGCAAATATCAATTTTAGTTAAAATGTCTTTGAAATGCATCGCATCTATTGCTACTGCATCTCATTAACGTAAACATTTTTGTCTTTATGCTCAAAGGCGGTTTTTTTGTAAACTTAACAAGTCATTTTAAGATTTATCTGCGAAATAAATTAAATGAAAATAAAAGCCACACAATTTATATTTTGATTTGGATATCTAATAATAATGAACCTACAAGAGTTTATGAGACATAACTCCTTTAAGTTGCTATGAATAAGTTTATTTTCAATATTTACTGTTGATAACTTGCAAACTACTGACAAATTTAATTCCCGCTTTCATTCATGAGATAAAATTTCTCCCCTAAGGATGTCACAGCGCACACTGGACTAAATTGCTTTTTTCTTGGGAAATAATTGAAATTTTTTTTCTCTTTGTAAAATACTTAACAGATTTATTGCGTTCATAAATTAAATCAAAGTGATGTGATTAGTGAATGCAATTCAGGGTATTTTGAAAAAAATGTCTTGTTTTTTAACCCTTATCCGCAACCAATGGTGCATAGGGCACTGCATCGTATTAATACAGTGTTATACATGAAGGCAAGTTGATTACTCCTGCGCTTCAGGGACCAGTCCAGTGTAATATTAAATAAATATTAGAGTGTATTATAGTTTGCATATGCAAAATCAATGATATAATAATTTGCTATTAATGTCATATGTTTTTATTGTTTTATTTTGAATGCATTTTTCAATGCTGACTTTGTAAACAAATGTCAAATACAATTGAAAGAAAAATTGAGATATTTGTTTCCCGAAATTTAAAAAAATCCTTACATTTTTCCGGCAATTTATTTATGAAATCTTAATAATATTAAATTAATACCATGTAAAAAAGCTAGTGATTTCCAACAAATGATTTGAGTGATTTTGGTAGGTATGTTATTTGTTGTATTTTTCCCTCTCTACTACTGATCCAAGCCTATGTGCGGCGCAGCGGGAGACTTGAGTTTGGAGAGAGTAAAAATACGGTAAATATTTTAGGGAAAACTTTTCGTGTGTTCCCCTCATTTGCAGAAATATTATCTCTAGTTTTAATATACGAATGTGTCCCCTTTAGGGAAAATAATTCAGATTTAGCATTTCAAACGGACGAAAAATGCGAATAATCCAGAAAATATTTTTTATATGCATACCTCTTTAAAAGGGGTGAAATATTATTTTTAGTTACTACAATTAAAAATCTTTTCATTAAAAATATATTTATTTGTCAAATTTGATCGTTTTTGGTATCTTTCTAATTCTATTTTAAGCTAAATTTGTCTCATAAATTTATTTTATCATTCTTTTCTCACTCATTGATTACACAAGCCCAAAGAATCTTAGCCTGATATTTTTTTCTTATTTTACCATACGAACTTTTTCATACATCGTTTTGTCGTACGTTCATCTAAGAAATCGCGTTTTGACTAACCGAATATTACTTAAAAAGAAATGAAAAACTATTTCACTAAATTTGAAAGGTTTTGCTTTTGCGATTCCAATGGTACAAACATTTGAATGATAATAGTATTTTACAGTTGATAAATATGAAATTTATATGATTTGTTTTAAAAAAAATTGCGCATTTATGTTGGGAGTCATTCCAATTATTTTATTTTCTCCTTCATAAAATTTTAGTTTTTTTCCGGTGAATTAAAGCGGCCATAAGGTAATGAATTACGAAAATGGCGGTTTATGAATTATCAAAATTATTATTGTTATTAAGATGAACATTGATAATCCATATAAAAAATTGAGTGTGACTTTGTGAAACCAAATAAAAAAATAAAGTTATTAATGATGCATCATTCAATGGTGACTAGCAAAGAAATATTTGTGTGATGGCTTATCACTACATAACGGAGACAAAGTAAACAAATTAAAAAGTTTGAAAAAAAGTAGCAATTTACTTAAAAAATATTTACGAATTATCCAACTTTATTAAGGAATATTTGGTTACACAATAGGAAAATGTAAAAAAGATCCTTTTTTATGCTTACGGAAGACAATTGTTTTTAAATAGTGATTTAAAATTCTGGACAACAATGCTGAAACGTCCAAGATACGGTCAGCTTTATCCCTTAAACTTCATTACTTTTGTTTTGAAGTCACCTTGAACGGGGTGGCAAACCTCCCCCGCTGAGGGTATAATGTAACGGGGTGATACCATCACATCCGGCACAGACACTTCCGGGCCACTTCGCCAACAGGAATCGACAATTAATAAGCGGATAAAACTAAAAGGCAAAACAGGAAGTTGGAATCATTTCTCTTCAACACGTCTCAAAAATTAACCAGATTAATGAGTACTTTGTGAACATCTATAAAATTTTGGTATAAAATGATACGAAATGTTTTAAAAGAAAATTAAACTGAGAGACAAGGGATTATAAAACAACAGAAAGTAATAATAACGTCCTATGTTCCACCCCATTTAAAATGAATAACATAATCTGATGGCAGACGCTTAGTTGCGAAACTGGCGTCGCGGGTTCTATTCCCACCAATTACCAAAATGAATACCAGAAATATTATTTTCAATTGATCTGCATATTTTATACATTCTTTTGATAGCTATTTTACTATCCTACCAACATATGAACCTCAAAAATAGAGGCTTTGCGGGTTTTTCCCCAATGAGATTTTTTTTTTTTTTTTTTTTAATATTCTTCTCTTGAAAATCATAAATACTGTTTTTTTAAATTATTTCAAGCGCCTTTGAGAGAATTTTAGTTTTGAAAATTTTTGTAAAGATTTTGTGATAGAGCATGCGATACAAACAAAAAATGTGATATAACTAATTGTTAGTTTTGATATTTGAGGCTTATTATAAATAAAAAAAAAAGTAGGAAAAATTATACCCCGTAGACGATAGAACCACAGTTTTATAATATTTTGACATTCTCCGACATAATGCACTTTTTGATTAATTGAAACTCATGAAACTGGATAAAAACTCTCCATTTTTAATTTCAAAGAAAGCTTTTAGGTTCTGTGAAAAGTGATATTCAGAAATGGCTATACGTATAATTTATTGCGAGTATGTAAAAGATTCAGAATATTCAAAAACAAAATAAGCCAGTACTTTTGCTTTGAAATTAAAAAAATGAATTATATGAATTCAATAAAGTTTTTAAATAAAAGAAAACTCAATGTCAAGTAGGAAAAGAGTATATAAAATATGAAGTTGTAGTTTATGATATAGGGTGTTGCATAAGCAATGGCTGGATTTCAGAGATATTTTAACATTTGGTAATTTAAAAAAAATCAATGGTGCTTAAACGGTTATTTTTTAATTATTAAATAAAAAAAATAAATATAACATCTTGCTTCCATATGACCAACGTGGATGTGAATAGATTACAGAAAAATAAAATTAAGTGAGAAATTTAAATAAAAGGGCACCACTCTCCATCACTTCATAATTTATCTTGATTTTTAACACATGAATGGAGTGTAATCAGCCCTCCTCTTCAGGTACTAGTCCAATGTAATATTGAATAAATATTATAGTGAAAAACCCCTAATATTTATTTGACCCTCCTGGGAATCGAACCCGAGCCCTCCAGAAGGGTAGCTTAGCGTGCTTACCATTACACTACGGAGGCAGACATTTAATTTCACTAAATTTATTGAATGGAGAAGATTCTTACTCATTGTACAGTAATGACGTAAGAGAGTAAAAAATATGACTTGTATGATCTGACATAAAAAAATACAACTTATTCTATATAAAAAAATATATTCTTTTAAAAAATAGTAAAAATCCTTTATTTTAACAATGTTAGAAGTTTCTTATCAAAGTGCGCTCATATTCCTTCGAGGTTATAAAGTTACAAAAGATAAATTAGGTATTAAAATATGATTTCACCCACTTAAAATAAAACAGTTAAATAATTTTATGCGTTCATTTAACACCAAAGCCGTAGTATAAGAAGCTCTATAAATTGTCTCTTATGGGCAACAGAGGTCCAATTTACCATTTTTATGAATCGGGCACAATTTAATAATACAATTACAAAACATTAATAATAGTATAAACACAAATCAAATTAAACCCTTTTGTAAAGCGATACGCCCGACTTGCTATAAATTTTCCCCGAAAGGGTTTAAAAGGGGAAAGTAAAAAAACCCTCTAACGCAACGGAAAGAGAAAGTACTGCGAGGCTTTGGGAAAGAGATAAAGAATATTATGGTTAATTGATGACAATAAAAGCTGAATGCTAAGTGGATAAGGGAGAATGCAGGCTATATAATAATTGCAATACGCCATAAAGTTGACGAGTTTCTCAGAGATGATATAATACAAAGTTTTTCAATTACTGCTCACACTTTCTGTATTTGATTCGAAATATACGCCCAAAGGGAAGATTCAAGAACTCACCCCAAACAATTTATATTTTTACTTAAAATGAAGTGTTCATTTCAGAATTTATTTATTTTCAAAAATATATATACTACACAAAACCAAATTGAAATTTTTTTCAAAATAAATTTCAATAGATAAATGAAATATCGTACAATTAAAGAAACAAGATTAGTTCGGCGCAGATAAATTTAAAATGATTTATTTCTTGAGTGTTGCTATATGCCTTTTTAATTACTTCTACTATTTGTGTTGTTGAAATCATCTTAAACACAAGGACAAAAATTAGAAATTCTAATTAAATTAAAAAAATAGAAATAAAAAGTTTTATCCTTAGAAAACCCGTCCAGGGTAATTTGTATTATAAATATGATCCTGAAAAACTCTTAATCACTCCATACACCTTTCGATACGGACAAATTGACTTTTAATCAGAATACGATAGTATAATAATTCACAAGGGGTACAACTTGTCATCGGGTAAATTAAGTGATTACCTTTTATATTTGCGTAATATTCACCATTTTACCCATCTAAATTTCACTATCGTTTTGAAATTTAAAAATTGTATCCACATACACATGCATTTATATTGTAAATAATGTAAATTATTCCTCAAGGGCTCGTACATCGTGTACAGTACGGGTATGTAACCATGAGTAACTTGATGATGCTTTTACCTTTTTTTATTCTTAATATCATCCCTATTTTTATTTTATTTTATTTTCCTTTATGGCAGTAATGTGGTTCACCATGAGTTCCTTAAGGCCGAATAAACGATGAATCGTAACTAAATATTTTTCAACCCAAATAGTATTTGAAGTTATTGATTTTTTTTGCTAAAAAAATCGTTTTTGTTCTGAAAAAAATAAGTTTTTCTTCGAAATATATGCAAAGGGTTTTGAAAATAAAAGAGTTTTTGAAAGGTAAGGAGTTGAAAAATATTGAAAATCTTTTCAAATTATTTTTTGACATCTCACCAAAGATGGAGAAGAATATGGAAGTATGGGCATTTACGACCGTTATTTTTTATTTATTTATTTATTTATTTATTTATTTTCATAATACATAGATACATTCAATATACATATTCATTTCATATACACATTTATTATACGTATTACCGTCATAAGCTGGTTTAAGTGATCACTTTACACATGTGTAACATTCACCAATTCTAACCGATATTGACAACCATACTACTCAAATTATTGGAACTTCTATATATATGAGTGGTGAGATGAAAAGAAGCCTTTTATTGAGCAGAAACTCTTTTCTTAGTATGTGAGGTCCAAATCCTGGATTATAATCACACACGTGAGAAACGCCAGAATTTTTTATTATATATATATATATATATATATTTATATATAAAAATATATATATATATATATATGTATATATATATATAATATATATATATATATATATATATATATATGTATATATACATATATATATATATATATATATATATATATATATATATATATATATATATATATATATATATATATATATATACATATATAAATATATATATATATATTTATATATATATATATATATATATATATATATATATATATACATATTTATATATATATATATATATATATATATATATATATATATATATATATATACATATATATATTATTTCAACATTTATTTAAAAAAAGGGTCTGACCTCTAGCACAGCCGTTTGCGTTCAAAATTTGAAGATTGTCAGTTCCGCTTAAATTTCTTCATTTATGTATCATAAAGTAAATTCCACCCTCACATTTAAAAATCAATAGCGCAGGACTAAACATCTTATCTTTACTTAGGTAAAGATCATCACCATGTCGATTTAACGCGGCACCCTATGCACCATTGGTTGCAAACAATGTCTTTACAATATTGCAATGCCTTTGAATACTCGTAGTAGCTGCACAGGTATATTATAATGAAATTAAAATAAAGTGGTTTGTTATACACTGTGTAAAAGACAGAGGGAGAAAAGGGAAAATTAAAATGAGAACAAGACAGGGTGGGGAGCGTAAAGAACATTACCGCGAAACCCAAGGTTCTCGCTTAAGATAATATAACAACCCCCTAACATAACTATGAACACAGAACTCAATTCACATTCCCTCCTCCACACATTGAGCCAAAGGGTTTATTAAATTACGTCCTCTTGCAATGGGAACAAATATGTCACCTAATTATTTATATATTTTTATTTCTTCTTCTCTTCTTCTTCTTATTATGGTATAGGCCTTGCGGTCTGTTTTTAAGAGGGATTAGCCTGCGACGTCAATTCCCAGCCATCGACCCATCTCTTTGGTGGTCTACCTGGGAGTCGTCTACCATAAGGTTGGCCGTACAGTGCGATGTGGGGGAGTCTGGGTGGTTCCATTCTCCTCACATGCGCACACCATTGTCTCTTTCCCCACCTGACGACATCTTCGATCTCGCATATTTTCCTGATCCTGGCATTTCTGATTATATCTCGAAGACTCTTGCCTGTTATGCTTCTCAAATTCTTCATTTCTGACGCGTTCTAAGCGCGTTTTATGGCAGCGGTGTCTGCTCTACTTTCGATTCTATACGTCAAGATGGGTCGGACACAAGTTTTGTAGATCTTGATTTTGCTGCCGATTTTCATCTCAGGGTTTTTCCATATAGCATTTTTCAGGCATCCTGAGATGGCTGCAGCTTTGTTCACTTTCCCCATCTTTTTATTTAGAACTATAAAAAAAAACACTTGTATATCATTGTGTATAATACGACTTTTTTGAGTTCTGTGTTTTATTTCATTACACACTACTAGTTTCGAAAACTATAGTTGTTATCATTGAGAGGTGAATAGTAAAATATAAAACTCAAAAGGTGGGATTATAAAAGTGTTTAATTTAAAAAAAATCAATACATTATTACCTAAAGTGAATGACAAATGAATTAATAATACATCTGAAAATATTAAGCGCTTAATGTTTCTAACATATACGTGTGCTCAATTGTGCGTAGGGCACTGCATTTTGTAGAAGCAGTGTTGTTGCGATCGTCAAATACATGAAAGAAAGGCGAATGTCCTGGTTCCAACTCTTAAGTATGGGAGCGTAGCATGGAGTTGATAAAACAAGGATGAAGGTAGACTGGATGCAGACGAAATGCAATCCCTCAGATATATATGCGACAAAAATATGCATGATAGATGTTCGAATGGTGAAATAAGGAAAGAATGCTAGGCTGAGATACGCATTATCGATCGAATTAAGAAAATTGTGTTGAGATAGTTTGGACATGTGGAACGAATGAGCGAGTAAAGAACGGTAAAACAAATTTATGAGGCAAATGTAGTTAGAAAAAGCAGCCGTAGAAGACCGAAAAAAACTTGGTATGTCCAGATATGTCAAATACTTGAAAGCGGCTGGGTCAGGAGTCGAAGTCATCAGCGCTTACATATGAGGAGATGCATGCACTGCCTATCCCTGCCGGGAAGCGGCGTAGTGTTAGTTAGTTACGAAAGGCAATCAGTCATTATTATTCATGGGTAAAATGGTAAATATTACATGTGTGTAAAGTTAAAACGTAAAACCAGCCTTTGACGGGTCGTAAGCCCTGTTAATACCCAGATATCCACATATTTATCTTCATGTTTGTTGAGATGTCAAAATACAATTAATGAATAATTACGATTATTGTTTTTTGACATCTCATCAAAGATGAAGAAGAATATGGAAGTCTGGGCGTTTACGGGGCTGACGACCGTCATAGGCTGGTTTAAGTGATCACTTTACACATGTGTAACATTCACCAATTCTATCCATAACTCCAGAAATTGGAGATAATCCAGATTTTGTGAACAAGTATTTTGGACACAATCAAAATGTTTTAAATAAATACGACTTTGCTAATGAAATAAATAAAAGAGTAAAAAAATTACAAATATCTTTTTGACCCCCTTAAGAAGTGAACCACAACCATTGAGAAAATCTTCACAATTTTATTTAAATCTTTAAAACAAGAATATTGAGTTTTCAGTCGATCTCATTTTTAACGCAAAAGCCTGAAAAGGGGAAAAGTTTTCCAGTAATTGTTAACCGGCGTGTTTATGCGTCACGGTGATATAAATCTCCACATAATTTATTACTTTCTTAAGATTTACTGCCTACAATAGGTAGCTCCCCTCGGTAATAAAAAAAATAATTTCTTCAATTATGTAAACTTAATTTTAAATTTCATTAAATAGCCTGATTAAACATACATAAAAATATTTCACGATAAATTGCTTGTTATTTGAGTGTATATATAAGTTAATGTGTAATATATTTGTAATATATCGTAGTCGTACAGGACAAAGTAACCAACTAACAAAACATAAAATTTTCTGGAGGGCCATTTAAGTCACTTTTGCTTGGCAAGAAAATAAATATCAATGCAGTTGGTAATTTTTAATAAGTCAATTTATTATACTTTCAAGTTTTAAATCGTTAATATTAAACAGGTAAAATATAAAATAGCCAATAATCACGTTTTTGTAAAAAAAAAATCACTTGATCACTTTCTCATGTATGACTACGATATGTGTTTGTAAAAGTATGTACTTTAAACCTTTTTATTGATTTGGCGTTTAATTTGTAGAACTCCATTTTAATTTATGTATTAATTTTAAATCAAACACAGATTTTTTGTGTTTGATTTAAAATTAAGTCTACTAAGTTGTATTTTATTAACAAAAACACAAAAAAAAATTATATTGACAATTGTTTATCAAACGATTACTCATGGTGAGTGGATTTTAAAATACCTACCCCTTTTTATTTGATCAAAAAATGTTTGTTCAATTGCATGCAGAATCAAAAACAAAAGGTTTACATTATCACGATAATGTGAAACTTTTAAATTTCGCCAGGTTGTTTGTAGCTTGTCAAACGTTTTTGCTTGATGTGAAAAGGTTCTGACGTGTTCGTCCTGCCGTGCATTTTCGTTTACTAAACCGTCGAGTTTTTAGCAGTTCTGAAAGCTTTTTAATTGAAGTTTGCCGAAATTTCTTGGTTTGACGAGTAAACAACCCTCTTTGTATTACGCGCTGCATGGAAACTTTGAAGCTCTATCTATATTGATATTTCAAATCAATAAAACACCTTGATTCAAGCGATTTTTTGGTCTTTGATAAAATTCAAAACACATTTTATTTACAACATTTTGAGTGATCATGTGTGTGATTATATATAATCCAGAATTCGGACCTCACATACTAATATAAGAGTTTCTGCTTAATAAAAAGCTTCTTTACATCTCACCAATAGATGTCTCTAGTGAAGTTCTAGTGATTCAAGAACAAGGTTTCTACATTGGTTCATAAATATAGAACTTCTAAGAATTTGAGTAGTGTGGTTGTCAATAATGGGTAGAATTGGTGAATGTTACACGTGTGTAAAGTGGTCATTTAAACCAGCCTATGACGGTCGTCAGCCCCGTAAATGCCCAGACTTCCATATTCTTCTTCATCTTTGATGAGATGTCAAAAAGTAACATTTTATTTAATTGAGTTATTTATTGATTTGGAATTAATTTTGTGGAAAACCGCATGATTTAAATAAAAAATTAATAATTTGCTTTGGAATTTATTAATATCAACACAAGTCGACATCAAGTAGAATTTAAAAGAAGCTACATATGTTCTCGAAATTAATTGTGTTTACATTATTGAACTAATAACTGGTAATTCAAATTCGTTTTGTTTTTATATTAAAATATAACATTAGTTTAATTAAGCAAATTTAGCTACGGTGTGTACTCTATAAATAATATAACTATTTGTTTAAATATAATATTTTGAAATATAAAGTATTTTTACTGTCCGATGGTAAAATATTTTTGTATGGGGTGGCGCATAATAAGTTATTATTAAAAAAATACTAAATAACGAATCATGTGTATATTTGTGGTTTATATAGATATAAACAGGTATATATTTTTTTAATGGTTTGATTACTTTAATGACTATGCACCGAAAAGTGTTTTAAATTATATTGGACAAATGAATAATTTATTTTGTACATTAAAAGCACTGTTAACTATGTGGTATGGTAATATGACACTCTCCTTATCATTTATCATTCACATTGTGTAATACCACTTTAAAAAACATTAATTCATGACTACCGGTTTCAGTATAATCTTTCCATCATCAGGTCATTAAAATGAGACCGTAAGAATTTAATTATTCAGATGACGGAATGATTATTCTGAGACCGAAGGTCAGAGTATTTGAACAATGAATGTTAAGAAGAGTGTGAAATAAATCATTCAAATAAATGAATATTGGTAAATAAATTAACGCCGTCGATGTTTGTATGATATTGTGAGTGATAATTTAGGTACATTCGTAGATGTTCAATATTATTATGATATCTTGATGGAATGATCCCAAAACCTAGTATACGGTAACAAAATGCTCTTATTTTGTTTAAAAAAAAAGTGTTTTAAAATTATTCACAGTCTTTATAAAATAAAATAACTTTTTTTTAACCACTTTTTTATTGGTACACTTTATCAGGGTTTATGTACTAAATTCTAAAACATTGAAATACTCATTGTTAATGACCCTTCCCTTACCAAAAACTTCCACGCACTCCGTACCCCATATGAAATATGATTTAAACAAAAAAATATGATTTGAAAACTCCTAAATGTTGTTTTCATTGTGCATTGCGTAGCAAATACGTCAACTCCAAATGACAACTACGAATGGAGTGTACCAATAAAAAAGTGGTTAAAACAAAGTTGATTTATTTTATAAAGGTTGTAAAATGTGCCACAAAGTATCTGCGAAAAACATTTAAGAAATTTTTAATAGTAATTATTCTGGCTATCAATCTAAACAATATGATTTGTACGTGTCAAAAATATAGGATTCTGCAGTCCAATTGAAGTGATATAAAAGTTCCCCGGATCATAATTGTAAAGCATTGCCAACACAAATCCCTCTCACCTCCAGATTGTATGATAAGGGTTGGGAATTTACGATGTGTGCGGCCAAACGTTAATTATTTTCAACCGTTTCCCAGTCCGACTATTAACTAACTAACGTAGGGTTATCATGAGAACAATTTGCCGCGTGTACGGGACGTTTATGTCGGACGGGCGATGTTATGAAAGCCTTCACGTGTATGGCGTTTGATTATACGCAAATCTTTGATCATTTGACTCAAAGCGCAGACTGTTTGACTGATTTAATTATGTATTTGTATGCTTGTACATTCGAGTATTAATAACAGTGCTGCGACATTTGAAACAATTCATTAAATATAAATTTTATCATTAAGTATAATATTTTAGTTAACCAGAATATAATCTGTTTGTAAATAATGCTTGATAAATGATAAGTGATAATGCTTACTCATATTTTACTCAATTACTTTTTATTTAAAAAAAACAACAACAATTTGATATAAATGTTACTTTTAGTAAATATTTAAAAACCTAAAGAAAAATGAAACATAAAAAAGACGTATCGAAATAAAAAAAAATATTTTTTCAACGAGTTTATTACATTAATATATTTTTTCCGACACAACGAAATGTTTCTCTTTAGTGTACTTGTTCTGTACAGCGAACAATTAATAATACCTTAATCATGAATACTCTATAAAATAATTTGATTTATTTACATAATGAAACGGTTATTTTGTGGTCGGGTTGTGGTCTCGGTTTTAGTATTGTGAACCCAGTGAAAATTTCTTGGTTCAAACCTACTCCACTACAATTTAATTCCTGTTTTTAATAACGGCCTGCATAGGCCTACGAAAATATGTAGAACGAAATTGAAATACTTGAACACGACTATTTGTCAGAATTTTTTATGCATTATTGCTGCAATAGAGATCTTTGAAGTATCTACTGTTATTATTATATGTTTATTTGAATAAATTCATAATTTTTTTAAGTCTGAGGACTTTATTAAAATAACGGAAGAATATAATGTAAGATGGCCATTTAAATTAAAAAGATATAAAACAGACTTTGCAACATTTTGAGTGTGTCCAAATACTTGTTCACAAAAACTGGATTTTCTCCAATTACAGGTGTTATTTTCATATTATTTTTTGACATCTCATCATGACGTTCGTCAGCCCCGTAAATGCTCAGACTTCCATATTCTTCTTCATCTTTGATGAGATGTCAAAAATAATGTATAAAATAGACTTTAAATATGTACAGTTTTAATTTTTATTAATTTTTGCTTAGTTTATTCTGAAAAGCACATTTTAAAAATAAATATTTCATTTTATATTTATGTTTTACGCGGTTGGTACCACTTTTTCTTCAAATTTATTGTAACACGCGTTTCGATACATTGCGCTTCATTTTCAAATACCACATATTAAAAATGGATAGATATTATTACCACTAAGTATCGTCGATTAATGATTATAACATTAAAAAAAATGGTTTTTCCTTCCACTAGTCTAATTATTTTGGTTATGCCGAAACCCAGTCACTGGTCAAATAAAATATAAGTGAAAAAAACACTTTTTTTATACCTTATGATTTTATGATGCAACACATTATTTTTTTTGTTAAAATATTTTATATTTTACTGTTTTAATTATCACTCGATTGTAATTTTGAATCTATTTGCAGTGCGTAAAGTAAATGCATTAACAATAAACACATAAAAAAAAATTCTTTTGTGATTTTTTGGGCGCGTGTTTGGTCTTTACACCATATAGAAAAAAAAGTTAATGTTTTTTCTAAACTACTTTTAACCAATTGAAACTCATTTAAGACCAAAAATACATACTTTTTTGTGGATTTAAGAGTATGTATTAAGTATGTCCGCCTCCGTAGTGTAATGGTCAGCACGCTCGCCTATCGTTCTGGAGGTCCCGGGTTCGATTCCCAAGGGGGGGGATCAAATAAATATAAGTTATTTATTCAATCTAATATTTATTCAATATTACCCTGGACTGGTACCAAAAGCGGAGGGTTGATCACCTTTCCTTCATAAGTTAACGATCAAGATAAAACTGCGTTTATATGATAAAGTGCCCTATGCACCATTGAGGTGCGGATAAGGGTTTGAATGAATTAATTATGTGAGCATATATCTAAAAAAACTGCATTATTCTCAAAAATGTTTTTTGGACTAAACAAGCACTCGGACAAAACTCGATGACCGTTTTACAAATAAATTACGTCTTTCGAGAATGATTAGAGTAATTTGAATTGTACACATGAGGAAATAAACTTAAATTTGTTTCATTCTTAGTAAAGCTCAAATGTTTATCGTATAATTGAATGTAGTAGTGAGAAATTTCAAATAAATTAGCTTTTGATTTATGTAATGAAATTGTAGTCTGTTTTCCAAAAAAAAAATACCTCACGTTTTTAATTTTCCACGGTAACCTTTATTTTTTCAAACAAATCGTTAGGATAATTTAATAATAAAAGTCTTGAAAGGATCTCGAAAGTTTTTATGAAATATGGGGTCGGAACCTTTAGCGATATCATATTACATTATCGTTCAATAGGGCTATTTTTCAGATATTCTCGCATTATCTTCTTCGGAAGGGACACTTAAAAAAGACCCTTAATAGCCTAACATTTTAAACATTTATCGGGTTTCTGCTTTACAGAACGAAGATAAGTTTTTTTTTATTAATTAGTATAATAACTCACGTTTTTATAACTTTAAATCTGTAGGACTTCCGACTTAAGATATTCAATTACATTATTTCAATAGATCAGTCATTTTTATATTGAGGGTGATATAACCATCTATGCACCCTAATGTATTTACCCTTACGTTCTACAATTATGTGAAGCTTATTAAATTTTATAACAAACTTAATTTTTTGTATTTGATTCGTCTAAAATAAAATATTTAATGAAAAAATATTAGTTGAAGATTATTTTTGCTTTTTTTAATGTTATTTAATCCTATTCATTTTATATTTAATTTTCTTTATAATTATGCGTGTATGACATTGAATATGCAAAATATTCAGCTCGATACCCAAAGATTCTGAATTTATACAGATACAATTTACATATTTTTACTTAATATATAATTAAATAAATAATATTTTCTCATAATAGTTAGTATTTCTTATTTTTTTTTATAAAATAAAAAAAAAAAACTTAAAAATTTTAACAAATATAAATAACATAATATTTATGTTTAAAACAGTTTTTAATTATTTTTTTATAATTAAAAATAAAATTATAATCTAAATAATTTTTTTAATAAAATTATAATTATGTACAACAAAAACCGTCGGTAAATGTGATTATTTTAATTGAAATAAAATTACGTCACATTTAAATATTTATTTACTAAGTATATAATAAGATTAATCCTTATAATAATAAAATCAATCTTAAACATATATGTGAATATAAGATACATAAGTAAAAAAAAATTACTTCAGTATTGAAAAATGATAATAATATTATAAATAAATAATTATAAAATTATGTATTCGAAAAAAAAAAGTTCTTCCTAAAATAAAATATTTTGAAAAAGTGCCTGCATACCTTTACTCTTTTATATCTTCTCTGCAGAAGACAAACCTTTTTTGCAATAAAAATCACATAAAATTAACTTTATTTATTTGACTGTCATATTTAGTCCTTACTTTTAATAAAAATTCATATGATCGTTTTTTTTCACTCACTTTAGTTCTTTTTAATGTTTGTGTAAAACTTTTAAAAAGTTTTAATTTTTTTGTAAAAATCTAATTTAACTGCATTTCTTTTAAATTCATCATTATTTCATTCGCACAAGATTATGCACATATGTTTAATTGATAAAAGTTAATTGAATAATTACGAGATAAAGTTTTTCGTAATATTTAAACGTATTTTTACGGCATAGTATAATCGCGGGAGGTGTTCTCGCGCCATGAGTCAGAGCCCAACTGAGTATCCGAAGCCGGTTTTCCTCCAGAGGGTTTCCCCGACGCCACCCGAGCTTTCCCGATCGCTCCCGAGAGGGTCTTCGGGGAACCGGGCGGAGCTTAAGGAGAGCCTGGACACGCCTACCCTGGAAGCTGTCTTGGCCGTTTTGTTTGGTGAATGGTTTTTCGTCTTCGCTCCTATATCTCGGTTGGGCATATGTACGCTGCGAGTGTGGTCGGATATTGTGTTAGGAGCTGGCCTATGTACATGGAACGCCAGTAATCTATCACGAGGCGTCGCCGAAAAAATACGTCCTACGCTTCAAAAATAGGTTGAGGTTACGAGCATATGTTCTATATATTTCCAATTTAGAATACACGTTTAATTTTATTGATGATACCTCATTTTTTTTTCTTCATATTACTAAAATGAAATTGTCTCTTCAATATTTTTTTACTGATACTTTATGGCACATTTTATAAAATAAATAAAGCTCAAACATTATTCTAAACCACATTTATTTATTTTTGGTACTTTTTTCCCCAACCGATTTTGACAAGTATATTGCCATTCAGGGATGAACGCATCCATTTCTGACGATATCAAGGTGCTGGTCGAAACTGGTTGAAAAAAAAAATTGGTTGTTCACATAGTTTCAATTTTATCTATTTTATGAAGTTTATAAATTTTTCAATTTATATTAACTTTTTAGGTTTTAAAATTCAGGTATCAGATATTTTTAGCAATGCAATTTAAACATAATTGCTTTTTGCATTTGGGTTCTTAATGAAAGCGTTTATTACATACATCATTCATATGAAAAAGCTCAAAATAATATTTGAAGTTTATGAGAAAAGATAAAAAATACGAAGTATATATTAGTTCTTAAATCCCTGTTTGTAACCCTGAGTGGCCTGACCGTAGGTACCATTCTCCTTTTACTGTATTGAAATAACTTTTCCATATTCTAATTATTTTTTTCGTATAAAAAAGCTATATCCTAAACTCTGAGCTCCTTCACATACGTCACCTATATGACATTCTTACCTGGTGCGCAGGACTGATCACTCTGCCTTAATATGAACAACGGTAAAGTTAAAAGATCTTCATTCCGATGTCGTACCCACCGCTTACGTCCGGATAGGACCAGAAGAAGAAGAAAAAGTCGATGACAATATTTTTAGTGTGAACCTTTGTTTTGAATATTGTAAAATTACATCATTTTTGATTTACAATGTATGTACGTGTCACATAATTGAAATTCAAAAAAACCTTTTTAAATGATAAAGATTGATATTTAAAAAAAAGATGTTCAGTTTAAAACAGTATTATGGTCAAGGATTATTTATAAGGTTATATAAACTTTATTTTAACCGGTCAATGACAAGTCCTGAGCTCTGAAAATAAACAGTTTTTTCATATCCCTTCATAATATCTTCTTTATGATTATATCGAAAACAATCTTTAGTGAATTAATTAATACGTATTTATAAGGGGTTATGACGCTAATTTTCAAAATATAAAGAAACTTAAATTTTCACTAGAAACATCTATTGGTGTGATGAAGAAGCTTTTTTTTTACTAAACAGAATCTCTTTTATTTGTATGTGATGTCTGAATCCTGGATTATAATTACATACATAAGAAACGCCAGAAAATATCCTTTTCATTTATTATTTTAGCTTAAAATTTCACCAGATAATTCATTTACATGTGTGTACAATTCATACATCAGTGTGTCCAAATACTTGTTCACAAATCGGGATTATCTTCATCTATGTTGAGATGTCAAATAACAATATATAAAATAATCATAAAATGAAGAAACAATATTGTGAAACTTTACTTCCTATTCAGGTTAAAATACAATAGACGTTCGCATTAGGGACCGTAATGAATGTATTGCATTTATAAACTCCTTGTATTTAAAGCTTGGGTATATCTAAAAATAAAGGTGTGTATATAAATACATGTGAAGTAAAGAAAAACGATGTTCTAAACGTTTATTCAACAAATAACTACGTTTTAACTTTCAATGACAGTGGATGTTATTTATAATCACGTGAATACTTCGGTAAGCAAGGCAGGAAAACACTCGAATAAGCTTATTTCTCAATGGAAAGCAAAACTGCTAAATACGGAATTTACGTATTTATGTAACATACAAAATAGAATTGTTAGCTTTGTTTCTTATATGGCCATATTTGAGCTTGTAAATGGATTGATATTTATAAATAAATAAATAAAACATTGAAATTTTAAGTTAGTTGTGTTTTTATAGAATTGAATCGATTTTATTTAACCAAAATATTTATTTTTGATTACATTGTAACAAATCTAGTGGAAATATTTTTTTTTTTTGGGATACAATATTTTAGAAAAATTTAATTTTTCACAAATATTGAAGTACATTTAATGGTAAAAAAAAAAATACATATTTTTTCAGATACTCTTGCAAGGTTTCTTTTGGGCGCTATTACCTACTTAATTTAAGTAGTATAGTTATTTGAAGAAGTTGCCTGTGAGTGTAGCTGAAATGTCAGTAAGAGGACGAAAAATATATTTTAATTAATGTCCTACAATTAATAATATAAAATATTATTTTGTTTGCTAAAGAGTCAAGTTTTTGTTGTTTTTGGGTTCAATTCTCTACACTTTAAAAGAATTTTATGTGACATGTATATTTATGTATATTTTATGTAAATTTTATGTGAAAAAAATAATTAATATAAAAAATACCAATTTTGAATTTAAAACCAATTATTAATATAAATGCAATTATTTTGCATTTTTTCAAATCAAAATTGGTACATAAAACGTTAATGAAAAGGTCAAAATTAGTTAATTAATAATTTAAAAAAAAATCATTGGTAAACTCATTAGATTATATGAGAACGGTGAAATATGATGATAATTTAAGCTTTGAGTCGTATTTGAAAAAAAAACGAACTTGATTGTACGTTTCGTAAGGTTTGAGAACGTAAATTTACTGACGATGAATATTATTGCCCTGCAATAAAACGATGTTCTGAAGGATTTTTCATAAAGTATCCTGATTAGACCTTGATTAAGGTAAATAAATTTGAATAGGATCATTCCAAAAAAACACTTCATCGCTTTTGAATTATTCATAAGTCTTGTCAACTCGGCTATTCAGTTATTTATCTGTTCCAGACGATGCTTGGAGCGCTTCAGTGTAAACCCCGTTTCACAATAGAAATTACGTCGATTTGTGTTGCTACCCGAATCACCAAAAGTAAAAAAAAAATTACTTGCATATATTTATAACTCGTCATTTTATTTTTAAAGGTTCGAGTAAACTTTTAGTACTTGTAATATTAATATTACTTATATGGCATCTTATTTTTGTTTTTAAAAAAAAATTATATTCGGCTTGGTGTTATTTTTGTTATTCGAGTGGCAAATTTTTATTTCAAGGGCTGATGATAAAAATGATGATGTGAGTTGAAGAAACCCGGTTGATAAATAATTTTTTTGACATTTTAATAGACAGATTTAAGACGATGTATTACTAAAAGCAAGTATGTATAGTTGATACATGATCAATCTTTGATTAAACACATGAACAAATATATGTTTGGGAGTTTTTATTCTTATCCACTGAATGACTCAATATATGTTATGTAAACTTCTTTAAAAAATCATACTACTGATCAGTTTTGGAACTACACTCCCAATTCAGGTTAGTATTGACCTGAGTTTCTTGGAAATATTTTATGCGAAGAGGGAACAAAAGAAGGTTTATTGATTATTAATATAATGTATCAATGCTTTAAGTGATATAAAGAAAAAAAATCGTATTTAGATTGTTATATTATTTTTTGACGTCTCATCAAACATGAAGAAGAATGTGGAAGTCTGGCATTTACGGGACTGACGACCGTCATAGGTTGATTTAAGTGATAGACGTCTCTAGATAGATGTCTCTAGTGAAGTTTTAGTGATTCAAGAACAGTTTTTCGAAATTGGTTAATATATATAGAACTTCCAAGAATTTGAGTAGTGTGGTTGACAATAATGGTTACAATTGGTGAATGTTACACGTGTGTAAAGTGATCACTTAAATCAGCCTATGACGGTCGTCAGCCCCGTAAATGCCCAGACTTCTATATTCTTCTTTATCTTTGATGAGATGTCAAAAAATAATATGAAAAATAACTTCTGTAATAAGAGATAATCCAGATTTGTGAACAAGTATTTGGACACACTCAAAATGTTGTAAGAATACTACATCATTCAAATTGTTTCATTTTCAGGAATGATTCAGAAAGCTTTAATTAGTTCGTGTAAATTTAAAAATTTGCTTAGATTATTTATAAAAGAGACAGATTTAAGTTCCTTTTTCATTTAGCACATATCGCTAGCTTTTTACTTTGTCATTTTTTTTATGTTTAAGTTTTAATTAAAAAAAAAAATAATAATTGCTCACTGAGAGTCAAGTATTTTTTCTTATTTAAATTAAGTTTTTTGAATTAAATTAAGTATTAACTAATTATACTTAGAAACCTATAGCCTTATACCCTGTACTATGACTATTTATTTTGTATACCCACACACAGGCCATGCCTTTGTGGGATCTTTTTTTGTATTCATTTTTATTTTTTATTAAATATTTTTTGTTTTTGAATTTATGTAATGCAAAAGAATTTTAAATAAAGAAAAAAAAAAAAGGTTTGTCTGCAGATAAGATAGTTGAGATAGGCAAGGAAGATACGAAAAATATATCATAAGCACCAAGACCAATTGAAAATGAATACTTTTAAAATTTATTTTGCAATTGCCTAGAATCGAACTGGACAGATTCACAGTTGAGGGTCTACTTAACTAAGCCACGGCTTTTGTATTTAAAATGATTTATTAAATAAACAGATATCGTCTGCTTAATCGCAATGTTTATTTAAGCTATTTGTGCCAATAGAACTAAAGAGTAAATGTTCAGAATCCAAGTTTCTTTCCTCTTTTTTAGCTGTAAAGTTGTCACCCTTAGTAAAAAAATAGAGATTATGAAGGCCGCCTTAAGCTCCTTCGCACAGTGGAGATTTGTGGCGCTGACTGTGCCATAGTATTGTATTGTATCTGAATGTGTGTCGACATTTAAATGCCGCCTACCAGGGGATGATGGGGGTCAAGGGGTTGGGCGGGGTTGATTTTATGGGCGGGGGTATCCGGATGCCGTTCGGGTCGAGAAGTCACACACAATCGGGACAATCCGGGACAATGAGACACTCGGGTCAATTGCGGGCTCACCGATAAGTGAACAGGAAACAATATACTTGGTACACACTTCACGCCGTGGTCGAGGGAAGCCTAACGGACTGTTATTTATTGGGGACGAATCCCTGTTCATCTTAATGAAATCATATTTATACCTACATTATTCTTATACGACCGACATACCCTTTACTTTAAAAACATACGTCAATAAATGAACTAGTATGAGTTATCATTATTATAATTATTTTTATTTTATTTAATACAGTTACTAGACAATAATTTAATTCATTTGAATATATTTCTACTTTTGAGAATCTTAAAATTAGTAACGCTGTTCTCTCTAATAAAGATACAAAGCTCTTGTGCTTGGAGAAAGACTCACACTCGTTGTGTATTGTTTTTGTTTATAGGTGATTTTTTTTTTTAATTTTTCTATTTTGTGTTTGTGTTTTTTCGATTAACATGTAAATAAGGATTTTTTTTAGAATTATCAACTCTTTTTATATCAAAGGGAATGTTATTTAAGTACTTGGTTACGAAATAATTTAGGTTTTTTTGGAAGTGTTTGGTATTGTAAAGTCATTTTAGTATCTCGAAGAAGAACCTTTAGATTAAAGTGTTTTTTTATAATTTTTAATTTTTTTTTCAAACATTCTTTTTATTTACACTTATTAGGATTTTGTTAGTTTCGAAAATATTTTTTTTATGATTTTTTTTATTCATCATTTGTATTTTTTTGGATCAATACGTTGATATTGTATATTAACGTTTATTGTTATGAAGATTTATCAAATAAAAAATTTTTAAATACCTTAAAATATGTCTGTTATAATTGAGTATAATTTTTTATTTTAATATTCTTTATTGCATAATATTTTTTTTCTTTTTTGACAGATCACCCAAATAAAAAATATAATGCTATGTCTACAATCTAAAAAGATGTTTGTTTGCCTTAATTAATTCCATAAAAACATTTTAAATTTCTTTCTGGAATGTTTTCGTAAGAGGGTTCATTTTTAATTATTTAATAATCAGTTTAACATCGCAAAATGAACACAACCTTCGTCCTTAGAACTTGACTAAACCGTCTTCAAAGGAATCCTTCTTTTAAAGGAAGGAGGTAATCTTTTGATGTATCTCTCAACTGGCTCGTGTTTTCTTTATTTAACATTCATTCACCCCATGGCGACTTATGCAGAACCCTTTTTATTTACGTTTGACTCTTTACATTAAAAAAAATATTTGGTTACACAGATTCCAAAATAAGTCCTAAAGCTTTACATTTAACATTGAAACAATTCAAAAGAGACAGATTTTTTATCATCCTTTTTATGGACAAAAAAAAATTGATTAAAAAGACCAAAAACTAAACTGATTATTTGTATAATTTTTGTGAATGGTAGTTTTTTATCGAGATTTGACGATAACTTTCTTTCTTTATTCTTTATTCCAAACCTTGGGGTGAACTGTGCAAACCTCTTAAGTTCATAAAGGCTTTAACATTTTATAATTTTATAACAACGTATGATCCATAACATCAATAACTAATTTTTATTTTGAAAAATATAAATAATGTAGAACTATTTTAGGATGAATAGGTCAATAAAAAATATTGAATAATTAGCGGCATATATACAACCTTTGTCCACAAAACTTGATTTAATAATTATACATAAAATTTATTGATAAGATAAATAAACTATAACATGAATTTTTAAATCCATGTTAAGTTCAATATTATTTTGGTTAATAATATTCGTAGTACCTAATCAAGAAATTTATAAACCTAGATTTATTTTACCCGATTGTGTAATGTTAAATATTTTTATAGAAACATTTTTTTTACAGTTTTATACTTTTTAAAAATTAATATGATATAGACACATTAAGGTGACTCTTCGAAAAATGTTTAATATCAAAATAATTATTTATTTTGAAAATATAAACCAATATAATTTTTTTTTTTATTTGTTCAAAATCATCTTCTTAAGTTGTTGAACAATTATCTTGAAAATGTACATAACGTTGCATTTAAAGATATATTTTTTTTTAATCTATTACCTGTGTCAAATACCTGTGACAAATAAAAACGTTTTTCTTTGAAACAGCTTTTTATCCCGGAGTATCAGGAACATGCGAAATACTTAACAGTGCTCATGACCTACTTTTTAGCAGCTGCTACCACTAAGCGTTTTATTGTTCTTGAATGCACTCTTGTTTAATTTTTAAAAAAATCATTGCTTTGCGAGCATTGTGAAAAGAAACATAGTGGAAATGACCAGACTCATGTATGTCTGGAAACAGGTTATTAATAAAAATGTTTTTGAAAGTTGTGCGTTAATGTCATTGATTCCCGGTAGTATTTTTTTGTGTTTAAAATGTATTTTAAATTTTTTTCAAAATAAAGTTAACAAATTTGGATTTTCTCCACTTCTCTCACATACATACTGAAAAAGTCTGAAAATATAATTTTCATATTTTTTACGTAGCTTATAATTTGACCACTTTTAATCACTTAACCAGCCGATGACAGGGCCCTGTAAATACTTTCATTTTCTTCTTCACCTATGTTGAGATGTCAAAAAGTAAAAAAAATAACCTTTCGACCTCATTTTAAAATACTAAGACATTGAAAAAATAATCTAGCAATTTTTCAATCTCTAATTCCGTTACACTAGGATGATTCAACTTAACGCCGGAGTTAAGTTTAGTTAATAAAGCATATAAATTCGGTCCTTCCCTTTGCAAAGTTGGAAGATGGTGTTACAGAGAAGGAAAGTGTGTATTCAGGATTTCAGTTTCTATCTCCTAGCCCCGCGAGCGAAGGGTCCCTTTTCTTATATTTATCATATAATATAAACGCTGGAATTAAGGGTTGTCTTGAACGGTTCAAAAGTATGTGAAGTATATTGAAACCATGCAAAAGGGTTTGGGCATTTCTACATATTACATTTTATAACCCAGATTTTTCTTCCCAATAATCTTTATTGATTCGGAATTAACTTTGTTGAATGACATGACAGATGTTTATATCCACAGTTTAAAAGTAAAACTTTACTTTTCACTTAAAGATTAAAACATCTGTAGTTTTCGAAACTAGTCATGTGTAATGAAATAATCACTAAGTAGTATTAAACAAGTGCTTTTTTTATTTAATAACTACAATATATATATAAATATATATATATATATATATATATATATATATATATATATATATATATATATATATATATATATATATATATATATATATATATATATATATATATATATATATATATATATATATATAATGTTTCTCAATTTTAGTTCACATATTCTGGATTTATCCCACTTGAACTTCAATTATTAAAATATTTAATATTTATTAATGAGTTTTCAATAACATGTTATTCTTTTCAGGCGTCTCCATGTTTGTAAAATAGCTCACGAAAGAATCTTATATTGAATTTCATGAAGATTCCTGCTATCAAAAAACATAATAATATTAATCATAGATATCGCCGATGAAGAAACATTTAGTTGTCCTTATAAATTGGAGTATAAATACAACATTTCAGAAATTTGTCGTTTGTATGGTAACACAAATGAAAAATTAATGTGGTTATCAATAAAGTCAGCATGGTGATTGTCATATGGTGTTTAAATTGTATCACTTTAACCAGGCAATGACAAGTTATTAGTCCTGTAAATCATCAGTTATTTACATTTCCACCTCAAAAAACTTCATTAACTATGTTGAGATAAGAATAAAAATTGTTGATTTCCATTTAATGGACCATTACTGTTTACTGATATCAAAATCTCTTGATTTAATTTTATTTGATATGAAATAATTTGTTGTGTAAATAATTTACAGAAACAATTTAATTGAATACCAATGCATTTATTATTATCTCTTTATACTTTTATACAGATATATGATATGAAGAATGTTCATTGTATAAACTCGAACATCATTGCAAGTATATTTTTAAACAAAAAATAATAATGAAAACCAACAAATACACCAAAGAAATAAGATTTTATTTTATTTTATTATTTTTAAACACATTAGTTTGGTTTCAAAATGTTCAAAGTGTTAATTAATTTGCTTATAATTTAATTATGTTTTCGTTCTATCTATTCCAAATACGATATCTATAAAAATAACAATCGATGCACCCTTCTGTATGAGGATATGCATGAACGTGGAAGAGTCGAGGAATGTTTGCAAAGACAGAGTGGTGTGGCATTCTATTCTCTCTGCCTACCCCTGCGGGGAAGCGGTGTGATAGTTAGTTAGTTAGATACACCCTTTTTACGAAAAACCTTGAAACCAAACTACTAATTTGATAATTAGTTATTGAATCGTGGCTAATGAAAAGTGCCGATTTGAAGCATTATTAAAGAAATTGTCTACTATTATGCGGATTCACACACTAAACACGATACAATTAGAGAGATATCACTCCTTTCTGCACAGTTCCTCTCCTTCCCTCCCTTTCATCTTGAGTCTTATCTGTGTGGTTTCCAACGTACCGCGTAGCTTATCTGTTATATTATCTAGGGGGTGAGGCCGGCAATGCCTTCGGGCAAATTCATTTGCGAATAATATCTTTACAGAAATTCATCCGACTTATTTAAGTAGTCGAGCTTGAGGAGTATGTGTTTTCTTTTGAAATGACTATTTAGCAAATTATCTTGATACTGGCAGCTTTCTACTGACCAGACTTTAAGGGAATGTTCCGCATTACTGAAAAGCTCTTTCATCAGATTTCAGTAGGTAAAGGAAACGTATTTGACTCGGTTCTGAAAAACGTTCTCTCAATCTCAGATATGGATGAGAGATTTAAAATTGAAATGAATGGGTGAATCTGAATTAAAAATGCTATATTCCGAAGTTTATTTATTGCCACGTACTTTATCTACTTACGTACATACACATCAACCGGAGGAGATGCAATGAATATTACTGTAAGAGTAGTTAAATATAAACGATATAAAAGCGCTCATGATATAAATTGTCACTAAAAAAGCTCAATTATATAATAATAATATAACCATATCCGCTCCCTAGGTGGAGCATATGGAGTCCACAAACTGTCTCCAGGCTTTTCTGTCGGCTGCCAGCTCTCTTGCGTCCTCCCAAGTCAGATCCGCGTCCCGAAGTTCTGACTAGAACTGCCGACGAATTGTCAGCAGCGGTCGTCGTGGGCGGCGCAAACCTGATGCTTTGTAAAAGAGGCAAGCTTGTTTAAGGTTCTCAGGAGACATAATTGACAGAAAATCAAGAAAAAAAAGTTAAAATTTTGAATACAGATGAAATGTCAAGTAATCGGTTCCAGACTGCATTGACTGATTTCAGGCAGTACTAGCCTGCCAAGGTATAAGTATTTTTCCGACAGTTTGAGCAAGCCATCAACATTTTGCATGAGTATTCCTTGTGCATCCAACGAACAAACTCTAAACAAAATTCCAGCATGTTCTATCCTTCCATTGTAACGTAATATAATAATTTAAAAAACTCGCTTCTTCTTTGTAAGTTTGCAACTTTTCACTGCTGCGTCTCTCTCCCTTCGAAGAGGGTGGAGGGAGAGGGAGCATATTCAAAATTCCTGTCGTAAAAGTTTGATGTATAAAAGTTCCAAAGTCTGATAGTATATGGGCCGTCCATTTCAATAATGTTTGAACACGTGAGTGCCTCCTTTACGTTATAAGAGTGTAAGCAAAATGATGTTTGGATACATTTTGTTGGTAAACCGGAATGTTAATATTTTGAGAAAAAATATTTTACTATAACATATTTCAAGATGAAAATTACCATCCCCCTATAAATAATGCAAATTAATTTTTTTCCTTCAGCCCTAATTTATTTATTCGGATGTAACACTAAAAAATGGATTTTCGATGAGTTGGATTAATGCTGATCAATTTAATTTTAAAGTTATTCGGGGTAATATAGTTATGTTTTGAAATACAGCGTTATTTTTTGAAAATTAAATAAACAAGCATTTGAAAGCTTTCAATGAATCAAATTAAAAAAATCTCAACTGCCATATCTTGAAAATAAAATAGATAAAACATTTGAGTGTGTCCAAATACTTGTTTACAAATCTGGATTATCTCCAATTTGGATATCCCAACATAGATGTCTCTCGTGAAGTATATCGAGATCAAAAACTGTGTAACAAGTTTGATCAATATACCTAGAAGATCCAATAATTTAAAGAATTTAAATACTTGTGTAAAATGATCACTTTAACCAGCCTATGACGGTCGTAAGCCCTGTAAATGCCCAGACTTCCATATTCTTCTTCATCTGTGTTCAGATGTCAAAAAATAATGTATTAAATAGGTGTTTGAAAATCATATACGTTATAAATTTGTAAGAAAACTAAGAATATTTTGGCAATCCTTTCTTTTAATTAAAGTACAATGTTTTTTGTACCCTTTTTCAATATTTAAAAATTATATTTGTTTGTACAATTTTACGTTTATATCAGAAAACTCTTTTACACTCGACGCAAATGCTTTTACATTTTTAAGGAAAACAAGTTTTTAGTTAAGAAAATTAAATAAAAGAAAAACTGTTTTTAACCTTGAAGAAAAACATGAAACGGTTTATTCGTGTACCGGGGAAATGGAAACCTTCGGGAAGTGTATAAGCGTTATTTATTAGATAAACCGATTGATACCGGTGCAAACATAATATAAAGGGTGCGTCCCGTCAACCCCGCCAGAAATACGACGTGACATCTAGTCACAAGTCACAAAGGGGTTGGATTTTCAATTTGTAACATGATTAAAATCCGAAAATATTTTTGTAATGTAATATATTCAACATTATTCCTGAAACTTACAAACTTTCTCAGGAGCCGTGACGTAGTTGGGTAGACTCAACTGCGAAACTGGTGTCGTGGGTTCGATACCCGACAATTGCAAAATGAGTTCAAGGAATATTTTTTTTCAGTTTGTCTGGGTTTTCGTGATGTAATTTTCCCATTATTCCTTTCTTTATCATCCTTTCTGCAAACAATACTGTAAAAAAGAAAGTTTGCGGGTTATTATTTTAAAAATAGGTGTATTAATCATCACGATGCTTTACCGCAGGGGTAGGCTAATAGAACGCCGAACTAATCTGTTTTACAAACAATTTTCTCTTCTTCCACATTCATGCATCTCCTCATACAAACCTACATATAAGAGTGATATTTTGACTCCTGACGACTTTCAATTACTTAAAATATTTGATCATGCTAATTTTTCCTTGGTTTCTTTTTACCGTCTTTGTGTATCACGAATCGAATTATATCACATAAAAATTAACGTCAAGTGAAGATCTGGTCCTTATGTGATACGTGGTACGTGACGTCACAAGTGGCAATAGCGGGGGATCCAATCGTTCGCGCCGGTTCCGTACGACCCCCTCGGGACCCAGGGAGTCTCAACTCGCGTCGGAAGGCCGGAGGACGAAGTGGGGTCCGGGAAGGCCACTCGTCACGGAGAGCGAGGCCTTAGGAAGATCAGTCGAGGGCTAGTGACGTCGTTTGCATACATATATGGCTGATAAATGTATGGACTAGTCATATTTCTTGGAATGAAATTTAATTTGCAAATTAGTTATTATTTAATTTATTTTAATTTATTTATTTAATAAAGTTACATTTTTAAGAACAACATAATACATTTTCTAAACATTTAAACATATGGCAAATTTTTAGTTTTAGATTCGCTGTGCCTCTCCAAAAAAGAGACTGAGCTCTTGTGCTTGGAGAGGGACTTACACTCATGGATTAATGTTTCATATAATTAATGGTATAATAGTCTTTTTTATATATTTTTTCAAGATTTGTATGTAATGGGCATTCTTTTTTTTTAAGAATTTTTATATCTTCTATTTTTTAATTTTTTTTAGGGAGTTAATTGAAATATTTAATTCCCAAGTATTTAAAGTTTTGTTGAAATTGCTAAGTATTGCACTTTGGAGTTGAAAAATCATTTAAGAATCTCGAAGATAAACTTTTTTAAATTCAAATATTTGTCACCCTTTAGTATTTGAAAAATAGCGTTTTTTAAAAAAAAAATGGTTTCTGTTTGTTCATATTTATTATTATTTTGTTTACATTTGTTGATATTTTTTAAAGGAATAACCCGCGAAGCCTCTACTTTTAGAGCCTTGTCTGCAAGATAGGATAGTAAGGATAGGGAAGGTCAATGTGAAAAATATTTTTCAAACACCCAGACCAATAAAAAATAATTATTTTCAATTTACTTTACTATTGGCGGGAATCGAACCCGCGACGCCAGTTTCGTGATCGAGCGTCTATTCAACTACGCCACGTTGTCCGAAAAATGTACCTATGATTATATTATCCTAAAGTTGACATGTTGCTGTTTGATATTACGAGCATGAGCGTCCTTGGTATTTTAGGTGGAATTCTACAAAAATGGCGGTAAATGTAAAAAATTAAGTGTGTTTATTACGGGATTTGAAAAGATAAGTTCATATTAGTTTATTTTTATGAAATTATTGTTTGATTTCATAGATAAACAATCAAATTAACATTGCATCAATTTAAAATGGTGCCTTTTGAAATATCGGATGCAAATGAGGGTAAAAAGAGGAAGAACAATAATTTGGGCATAAAAATATTGTTTATATTACAGTCTCGATCTAGTCGAATTAAGTAATGGCTCAAAAATAAATAATAATACCAAAAGATTCAAATATAATTTCAAAATATAACAACATTTTGAGTGTGTCGAAATACTCACAAATCTGGATTATCCCCAATTATAGAAGTTATTTTACATATTATTTTTTGACATCTCATCAAAGATGAAAAATAATGTTTCTGCTTAGTAAAAAGCTTCTGTACATCTCACCAATAGATGTCTCTAGTGAAGTTCTAGTGATTCAAGAACAAGGTTTCTAAATTGGTTCATACATATAGAACTTCCAAAAATTTGAGTAGTGTGGTTTTCAAAAATGGGTAGAATTGGTGAATGTTACACGTGTGTAAAGCGATCACTTAAACCAGCCTATGACGGTCGTCAGCCCTGTAAATGTCAGACTTTCACATTCTTCTTCATCTTTGATGAGATGTCAAAAAAAAAATTATTTAACTAGTCCAATGGCATCTTTGTCAGTAGGTACTAAACTAGTACATAATTAAATGTTAAGAATAATAAATTACAAGGATGTATTCCTAAAACGTAATGTACATCTGCACCGTTTGGACTCTACTGCAAATGCACGGAACAAGACAGAACGAGAGACGAACAGAAAGAAAGCTAAAGAAAAACAAGAAGATACGTATAGAAGTAAAGTTAATACAATTCGTGTTTGTGCGGAACGTGACTAGAATCTATTTACACGTGGAGTAAATCATATACCGCAGTCCACAAAACACAAAACACGTATTCCCACTCGGGATTATGCGAGTTAAATTTAAAAAAATATACTCACTGACACCCTCTTCACTGAAACACGATTTGCAATGTAATGGCGTAGTCCTGTGCCACGTAAAAGGACATTTCCAAATATGCGTTAAGTTTAATGGTATATAAATCCTCAACAATTTTTAATTATTTATTAGTCTGAACAGAGCTATGGGGCATATCCCGAAATTGAACTACACAAATAATTAAGTAAGAGCTAAGCTCTTAAAGAGACTTTAAGAGAGGAATACCACAACACAAGATTTTTGCTTTTCCCTCTTCCTTCTTTCTTATTGTTATTGATTTTTTTTCTCGTAAATAATATTTTTTGTGCTAGAAGAGGGAATTGTTCTTAAACAATGTCAAATACAAGCATACTTAACGAATCGGTTTCATTACATCATTCTAAGTAGGTGCTTAGTTTGCAAAAACTAACCTATCTTATCCTAACCTAACCCTTACTTAATTTATTTAACCTATCCTGACGTAACCTAACGTTATCTAACCTAAAGTTACTTAACCTTACTCATTCTAAGTAGGTACTAAGTTCTCAAAATTTAACCTAACTTAACCTTACCTACCCAATACGTGTTAACTTTAGTGATATAAATCCTTAACAAATTTTAATTATTTATTGGTCGGAACAGATCTGTAGGGCAAATGTTGAAATTGAACTGCGCAAATAAGATTTGGTATTGCACAATTATTGTACATCTTCTCTTCTGATAACTGCTATATTTGCCTTGGTATAAGATTGTAGGAGTACACATGTATATTTTTGTTTTTGAGGTGTTTACCGTTAATTTTTTTACAACATTTTGAGTGTGTCCAAATACTTGTTCACAAAATCTGGATTATCTCCAATTACAGGAGTTATTTTCATTTCTATAATTGGAGATAATCCAGATTTTGTGAACAAGTATTTGGACACACTCAAAATGTTGTAAATAAATTATCTGGTCAAATTATAAGCTTAATAATAAAAATGAAAATGGTATTTTCTGGCGTTTCTCATGTGTGTGATTATAATCCAGGATTCGGATCTCACATACTAATATAAGAGTTTCTGCTTAATAAAAAGCTTCTTTACATCTCACCAATAGATGTCTCTAGTGAAGTTTTAGTGATTCATGAACAAGGTTTCTAAATTGGTTCATATATATAGAACTTCCAAGAATTTGAGTAGTGTGGTTGTCAATAATGGGTAGAATTGGTGAATGTTACACGTGTGTAAAGTGATCACTTAAACCAGCCTATGACGGTCGTGAGCCCCGTAAATGCCCAGACTTCCATATTCTTTTTCATTTTTGATGAGATGTAAAAAAAATAATACGTTAATTTTTATTTAAACTTAAACCATGTGCTCGGAAGAGGTCTATTTCAATATGGGTATTTTATCTTTTTTTGGATGAGTATTGTTCATTGAATTTTCAATTGACAATGGTTTCATTTTGAAATTTCAGAAAATGTCTGATATTTCCTTTTCATTGAATTATAATTTAATGTATCTTAATCCAAAGTAAAATATTCTCAAAAAATATTTTTGAAATTTCGTCTGCTGTTTTCCATAAATGGAATTCACAAAGGAAGCCACAGATAGTCGGCCTATATGGTTTTTTCGACTGGTACATTTTGAGTTTATTGATGTATAAAAATGTCGTGTATTTTTAAGGTTTGTTTGTCTTCAAAGTCGATTAGCTGATCCAGAAAGTGATGGGCAAACAGTTGGCAGTAATCGAAAAGAAACATCTCGTTTCGGAGCAAAGGAAAAAAAAGACGGCTCGAACGGCTTCAAACAAGATAGGAAAATATTATTCCCTTTTTCATGTTTACCGAGGCTTATTGGAAAACAATAACGCGCGAGTGTAAGGGTTATATTAAATTTCGAAGGAATATGTGAATTTTTAATTTTAATAAATATTGATAATAGTAATAACACATATGCGTAAATGCATATCAAAACATACCGCAGTTACATTTTTTTCTAATGCGTAGACTTCAACAGAAATATTTCCTTAAGTTATTCAAGTGATAAATTTATATTTTCTACGAGTTTTTAATTTTAAAGCAAATATTTGTTAACTAAAAATAAAATAATACATAAATTGAACCGTTTTGAATAACAGTGTATTTGTACTACAATCAACTACACAAATTCGTGAAAGACATATTTTATGACCTCAAATAGAAAAATTTGACATATGCTTGAACCAGAAACATCATCAAATACACATTCAAGTTTTATTTATACAGAATACATGGAGATATTTATCATTCACCTTTTTTTAAGTAACGTTATTATATTATTTCATAAATAATATTATTTATACATTCAAACACTCAAATTATAAGTGTGTGCCAAAGTTATTCGTTTATTTTCCTTCGTCTTAATATATTGAGTTCTTAATGTTTGTAGATGTATTAAAAGAAAACTTATTAGTGGAGCGTGCCGATATTTATTTCGTGAAATTAATTAAATTTATACAAAAAAAATATATTTCACGATTTATTAAAATATTGAAGATAGATAGATGATGCGTAGATTTTGTATTTAATACACTGATATTGATTTTTGATCAAATATTCTGGTCAAAGCTGATGGAATATTCATAAAAATCACTTTTAAATGCTTCGAAATGTCGTCTTCTTGAATTTTTGATGAATTCCGTTTGCTCAATTCTGCATTACTTGGAATCAAAACTGCTTGGTCTCGTTCAAAAATTTCGGTGTTGTTATCAGGACCATCGTCTTTCTCAAAGAGTTTGTCCAAGTCAAAACTTAATCTCAAACCTCTTGTGGAATGAATTTCGGATGACTCTTTATTGGAATTGTGTTGTAGATTTCCAATATCATGCAAAGGTGAATCATCTTTAATAAACTGACTGTTAACATCATCGTCTTTTATTAAATATTGTTCCGCTGAATCAATGGTGTTGATTTCATTCATTAATTCATCCTCGTATTTGATTTCTTTATTGAGACAGACACAAACGTCAGGTTTTGGTTGAAATGATTGAAATATAGAAGATGCTGAGCCAGTAATGATATGAGATGTTTTTATCACTATTTGGCATGGTGGTATCCATTTTGATGCGCATTCCTACAAAAAACGATATCATTTTATTTAGTTATGGAAAAACAATAATATAAATTAATATAATTTAACAATTAAAATGTACTCTTTATTTTGATTACCTTATCATTATATTGTAAAAGTAATAAAATATCAAATTTTTATTTTTAAGCAGGTGTAAAATTTTACTGTGATATACAAATGTATTTAAAAATATTTAAATATCTGGATATAAAAGTCCAGAATTCATAGCATTGTTGTCTATAAAAAGTTCAAATACAAAAAAAAATACAAAATTGCAATACAATGCATTGGATACAAATGAAATAAAAATAAAAATAACTATGGATAATTTTTCTGCAATATTTATTTGATATCACCTGAAGCACATGACTGATCACCACCTTTGCAGGTAATAACAGACCATTAAAACTAAACGATCTTTAAAATTTGCAGTACGAATTACGGTTAAAAAAATCGATAGTATTTTTACTTACTTGCGTAAATAAAATTAGTGGTAAAATAAGTACTAGCCCAATGAAACGGTTCATTGTTGTTGTGTTTATTTGAAGATTCTTTTAGAACTAGTAAAACGTATATCAGAATCCTTTCCTTAAATACATTTTCATATCATTATCAGAGAAAATTTTTTCTTCCAGTATCACGTTTAAAGATATAAATTAAGAAATTAATACCAAATCACGTGCAGTTGATTAAAAGACGTGAGTTTTACTAATGCTCTCGATAATAATAAACGCATGTTATTTTGATTTTTGGTACTAAATTTAATCTCATTTAAAAATTACGAAACGTCTAAATTCATCAAAACTGCTGACTGAACTTGTCACCGTTCAACACAGTTCGTGATGTAACCGTTTTGTCAAATAAACAAAAAAATAGCGGTCAAAGCCTACTGTAGCATCACATAAACATTGTGGAATGTAACATGATGATTTAAATAATATAAATACAATAAATGAAACATTTGCGTAACACCACACTTGAGCTTATTAATGGAAACACAAGCAGTTTGTGTCTAACTGGAGATGTTCTCATCAGCAGGTGAAAATACAAAACTTGTATGTTAACCTGATGAGAACATCTGTAGTACTCAAAACTAGTCGTGTTTACAATACAAATTCAAAAGTGTTTGTTTCATTTTCACGTAAAATTACTTTGACCGATGTATTTATTTACATCTGATAGTATCATTGTTCTTCGCCTTCCAAGTGTAATGGTCAGCGCGATCGGCTACCTTACTGAAGGTCTCGGAATCGATTCCCAAAGGGGCGTGTCAAATATAGAAGTGATTTTATTTTGTAATATTCATTCAATATTACCTTGAAGTGGTACCTGAAGCGAAGGGCGGATCACCTTTCTTTCATGTGTTAACTATCAAGATAACACTGTGTTGATATGATGCAGTACCCTATGCACTATTCGATGCAGATAATGGTTTGAAGAAGTATCATACAGAGATGTTGCAATCGAAAGAGCTCTGGAAAAAGGATATATGTGCGTAATAGAAAATGACAAACGATATTAGGGCTTATTGCCTATAGTGCAGCTGAAAAAAACCTACATCAAAACATAATTTAAAACAACAAAAAATACGCCCTTATTCATAATTTCTACATCATTGGAGTTTGTATTTCATATGACGAAGGTTGGGACGTTTTCAAGTGCCCTAAAAATTAAACCACCCCGTGATTTGATCCACCCTATTCGCCGTATAATTAATAAAATAAGGGATTGTAGTACATATTATAAATACGGGATACCGCTGTATGGTAGATATGGGATTCTCATATACGCGTGTCGGTGACAAGATTCACGACACATTTATTGTACAGCTTGATGAAGGTACAATATTACAAACACCATGTGACAGGATGATTCAGCCCCTTGACTGATTGCTTATTGCGCTGATATGTAAGAGGATATAGAAGTGTGTGCATTTACGCGCGAAATTTGAATTGTAAACTTGAACATTTTAATACATTTCGAAGATATTAAGAATCCCATTTTCTATTGCCAAACCAGTGCTTCTTTTTCACTAAATTCATCCATAATTGTTAAATGATACATGATCATGAGTTGTTTTATACTAATATAATCAATATTTTTGTAAAAAAATATAAAAGTAATGAATGTTTTTGAATGCTTGAATGTTTTTCGCAGATACTTTGTGGCACATTTTATAAACTTAGTAAAATAAAACAAATTTGTTTTAACCACTTTTTATTGGTACATTTTATCCAAACGGTTAACTATGAGTGTTTCAATGTTTTAGAATTAAGTACATAAACCCTGATGATGACAAGGAACTCAAGGAACTCCTGTCGAAACCGGTTGGATGAAGTGTACCAATAAAAAGTTGTTAAAACAAAGTTGTTTTATTTTTAAAATAAAAAAAGTTAAAATGACTAACCACAAAGCAAATGCTTTAAATATTAACAATATTGAAAATTATTTTTTTGACATCTCATCAAAGATGAAGAAGAATAAGGAAGTCAGGGCATTTACGGGGCTGACGACCGTCATAAGCTGGTTTAAGTGATCACTTTACACACGAGTAACATTTGCCAATTCTACCCATTATTGACAACCACACTACTCAAATTCTTGGAAGTTCCATAAATATGAACCAATTTAGAAACATTGTTCTTGAATCGCTAGAATCTCACTAGAGACATCTATTGGTGAGATGAAAAGAAGCTTTTTATTGAGCAGAAACTCTTATATTAGTAGGTATGTGAGGTCCAAATCCTGGATTATAATCACACACATGAGAAACGCCAGAAAACATCATTTTCATTTTTATTATTTAAGCTTATAATTTGACCAGATAATTTATTTACAACATTTGAGTGTGTCCAAATAGTATTTTGACACACTCAAAATGTTGTAAATATTGAAAACACTTAATACTTATTTGACCCCCCTCCTGCGGATCGATCTCGGGATCTTCAGCGCGGTAGCCAAGCGTGCTATCCATTACATTACGAAGACAGATAATAAGCATGTTAAAATAAAAAAAATATTAATAAAAAAAAATAAAAAAAACATAAAAAAACCCGCAAAATATTGATGTGTACAATAAACTTGCTTCCACTGTCCTGTTAGGGTGGGTGGCTTATATAATACAAGTTCCATGTACAAGTATAACGACGTGGCTAGCCGTTGACTACTCTCCGATCACCAATCTATTTAATGGAATGGTGATCATAAACCATCAGGATTGATATTTCAATATGGCAGTTATCGGTTTCTGATTTATGACCGTAGACAGTGGTGGGATATAATGGTTTGCAAGCCGCCGGCGTGTTTACACTGCAGTTACAATAAAATAGTTATTATTCAACCCAATATTACAGCTAAAATGTATTGGAAATGGAAAAAGCTACTAATGTTTTATTCAAACATTTTTAATGAAACTTACATTACCTTGATATGTAAAAAAAAATACATATAGAATATTTCCATATTCATCAAGCTAAATATTCACTTTATTAAAAATATAAATGGGAGTCGTGATACGTATTAAAAATTTACAATCGTGAAACGTAGAAAATAAAAATAAGATATTTTTTTACTGAAAGTTATAACTTCGGCGTTGGTAAATAATTGGCATTTTGAATTAATCAAACAATTATCTCAGTTATTGTTTGATTAATTTAAAACAGTGGTTCTTAACCGTGTTGAGGGTACCGAACCCCACCGGTTTCATATGCGCGTTCACTGAACCCTTGATTGTAAAAATGTATTGTTTGATTGGTATATTCCCCTTAAAAATATATACTTAATGTATTGGATAAATGAATATATCGTATGTCGTATCATTTTGCATAATATTTGATAGATTCCTTTCATACAATATACTAGATCTATTGGATAAATCAATATGTCGTACAATAAGTCGGGTGCGTATTTTGACCTCCGCCGAACCCGGCAGACTGACTTACCGAACCCCTGAGGTTCCGTCGAATCCAGGTTAAGATTCACTGATTTAAAATGTCATGCGGCCTCTTACATATAAAAAAAATCAACAACCTTCTTACTTCTCTAGCCTTAGCAAGAAAAAATGTTTATTTACTTGATACAAATTAAACAAATAATTAATAAACTACTTTCACTTGAAAAAAAACATGCATATACATTTTGTAGCCACAAAATCCTTTAAACAAAATTATACTAAAATAATCGAATTATCCGCCTCTGTAGTGAAATGGTCAGCACGTTCAGCTACCGTACTGGAGGTACCGGGTTCGATTCCCAGGGGGGGGGGTCAAATAAATATGAGTGATTTTTCCCACATTTATTTATTTGACATAACCCTGGACTGGTATATAAAGCGGAGGGCTGATCATCACCTTCATGTGTTTACGATCAAGATAATACTGCGTTTATATGTTGCAGTGCCCTATGCACCATCAAGTCGAGATAAAGGTTTGTAGAAGAAAAAAGTTTTGCCTTTACACATATCGTAGTCGTACAGGAGAAAGTAACCAACAACTAAAACGTAAAATGTTCAGGAGGGCCTTTTAAGTCACTATTGCTTGGCAAGAAAATAAACACCAATGCAGTTAGTCATTTGTAACTAGTCAATATATTAAATTCCAAGTTTAAAATCCTTCGGGATTTTATTAAGGGCAATATTAAGCTAGTAAGATATGTAAATAAAAATAAATTAAAACTACAATACTTGCTACGATGTGTCAAAACTTTAAAGCAATCGGCAAATAAACATACATATTACCCTTTGGAATGGGAAAGTTGTATAGATAATTATTTCGTATATTAAATTAACGTCATTGTTATTTACTTCCGGTAGGATGATAACAAGTCCAACATAATAGAGGCCAACAGCAGATTAACATCTGAAATGGTTCTCGATCGGCCGTAATCCGCAGCGACCACTTCGGCTGTATGTTGTGTGTAGTCTGTCAATGTGGGTTTTGTTGTGTAAATCCTGATCCACCTCTGGAGCGTGCGGACAGTAGACTCATCCCTCAGAGTGGAACGTGGTGGACACTTGACAGGACCGGTGGGAGGTGCTAAAATACAATATTACCATTTCGTATCGTTCTTTTAAAGAATTTTAAGTTACAGTTATGACCTAAATTCAGATCAAAGTCGTTTTCCTCACAGAAAATGAATTTTCACTATGGATTACTAGTCAGAGAAAATGTTCACTCCATTATTTATTTAATATCATCCTGAACTGTTGCCTGTGTATTGCTTTTAGACCTAGATAACATTTTGAGTGTGCCTTAATACTTGTTCAGAAATCTGGATTATCCCCAATCAAAGGAGCTCATATTATTTTTTGACACCTCAACAAAGATGAATTCTGTGTCGATGAGATGCAGTGCCCTATGCACCATTGGATGCTGATAAGGGTCAGAAGAAAAAGATAAAGAAGAGGAAAAAGAAGAGAATATATGAAGGTTCTATTGATATTTACGAGAAAAAACGTAAATCATTTGGTTATGAAATTCTATATTAAATATGAACCATATTTGACTGCGAACAAATTTTCGTAATTTTATTTTTCAGGAGAAAAAAATTAAAGTTTACAAAGTAAAGAAAAAAATCAATATAATGTATACTACCGTAGTTGTTTTTAAGTGATTAAATACAATAAATGTCATTTGAGTATAATAACTATTGAAATGAGAAAATATATTTTTAACATGAAAATTTGAATTTGCATAATTATTAAAATAATACTTCCACTTACCATCACTTAAATTAGTATGTTTATGCACCTAAGAATTAAAACATATATTGATGCAGCTCATGACGCAGATAAAGTAGCTCAATTTGTTACCATTGAAAAACATATTTTAATAAAAAAAGTTAAGTAGGTGGTGTATAAACGCTAAAATCAATCGAACGAAATATAATTAGGAGATTTTAATTTTTTATATAAAAAAATACGATATCCCTCCAAAACGTATTATAATAATTTTTTTCAAATTATTAAAAATAAAGTGCATTACATAATAATACCTTCTTAAATAAAATAAAAGTTTTTTAATGTATTCATGGTTTAAATGTATTCATAATACTAATTTCGTAAGAAAAGGAAGAATCTTTTTTATATATATATAACGTGGTAATATTTTCCTTTTGAAAATTAAGTGTAAATAATATGTAAAGTGGGTGTATAATAATAAAATAAACAATGTGTTGCTTTGTAATTAAAGAAACGACAATAAAAGTTTATTCTTAATTAATCTTTACAATAATTTTTATATCTATATGATTCTGACAGTTAATAATATTATCGGAAGTCTTTTGTTTTCTTCTGAGTGACGCATGCGACATCTGTTGGTAGAACTGTTTTATGTAGGTACTATTTGTATGTACTTAATAAAATGTATGGGTAGGTACCTAGTTATTTTATTACATCTCCCCCCTTGGGGATGAAAATTCATAGTAAAATTTTCACTCGTCCTCCGGATCATCTTCTTGTAGTGAAGGGACTGGTATAAGTTTAGTGATATGATAAAGGTTTGATTTTATTTTTTTGTGACCTGTATCAATTCTGTATATTGAGTTAGAAATTTTTTCAATAATTTTATAAGGTCCAATTTTTAGTTCATCCAATTTTTTTCTGTTTAGCTTGTTTCCATTTTCCACATACACCATGTCTCCTACGTTGAATTCGCAGCCCATTCTATTTTTGTCAAATAATGTTTTATTGTAATTATGTGATTTTATTGTATTTTCAAGCGCTATTTGCCTGTCTCTAATCCAGTCATTATTAGATTTTCCTTGTTTTAATTCGTTGGGTAAAATATTTACATCTGTACCATATAAAAGATAACTTGGGGAAAAGTCAGTGACTGAGTGATTAGTATTATTATATTTATTAACACATTCTTGAGCTATTGTGGTCCATGCTCTTCTTTTCCCTTTTTCATTTATTTTGCATCTGATTTTGTTCACCAATGTTTGATTCAGCCTTTCATTTAGGCCATTTGAGAATGGTGCATTTACTGCAGTGAAGATTATTGGGATCTGCTTGTCATTTAAGAATTCCTTGAATTCTTTCGAGTTTATTCCTGGGTATTGGTCGGTGAGAAGCATACCAATATCCTCGGTTTCTGTTATTTTCATGACTAGTTTTATAAAATCATTTGCATTCTGAGTTTTCGAGGTTAAAATAAATGCGTATCTTGTAAAGTGATCCACTAAGAGATGTAGATATTTTTTTGTTGATCTTGAACCTCCTAAACCTCCAATTGTGTCTAAAGATATTATTTCAAAAGGCTTTGTGGCCGGGCCTAGATGAGACATAAATCCAAATTTCTTTTGTCCTCTTGATTTATTTTTAATACAAATTTCACAATTTCTACAAATTGTTTTTATGTTTTTTGTCAAATTTTTGGCTGTGTAATGTGGACTAATAGTTTTTTGCATTTGTCCAATTCCAATATGGCATAGGTTTTCATGTATGTCTTTTATGATTTCGATGCTAAACGGTTCTGAAAGAATTATTTTTTCTTTTTTCTTGACCTTTTTAAAATAGACATTGTTTTTTTCAATCCATTTGTTTTTTTTCTGTTGAATTCTTTCATTTTTATTCTGATCTCTTAAAATATCTTCTAATTTAACCAAATTTACAACTTTTAATTGTTCATCTGCATTTTCACTCGATTCTAATACTGGATTCCTGCTTAGACAATCTGCTTCTAAATTCTTCTTTCCTGGATTATATTTTATTTCAAATTCATATTGCGATAAATAATATGTTAAATCACCTAACTCTTCATCGGTCCTAGATTTCAGATTCATATTTTCCAAAGGTTTGTGATCTGAATAAACCGTAAATGATTTACCTATTAACCAGTATTGCCAATATCTTACTGCTTCCTTAATTGCTAAACATTCTAAATATATTGCTTTTTTTTTCTTCTGGGCTTCATTTAGTTTTTTTGAAAAGTATGCCACTGGTTTTTCTCTACCATCGGGCTGCTTTTGTTTCAAAATGGCCCCAACACCTTCTAAAGAAGCATCGGTATAAATGTTGATTGGTAAATCCTGATCAAAAATTTCTAGAACGGGCTGTGAGCAAAGCATGCTTTTTGTTATTTCAAATGCTTTTTGGCATTTATCACACCAAATAAATTTTTGATTTTTCCTTAGTAAGTTATGCAATGGATCTAGTATTATTGCACTCTTTGGTATGTATTCATGGTAAAAGTTTATTTTCCCCAGAAATTGTCTTACATTTTTTATCGTTTTTGGAACAGGAAAATTCTTTATTGAAATCAAATTATCCTTTACTGGTTTTATTGAATTATTTTGAATTATATGACCTAGATATTTTACCAAGTCTGACGCAAATGCGCATTTTGTAAATTTTAACCTGAAACCTTCCGTTTCGATCGCTTCCAGCAACTGTGTTAGATGTTTAATGTGCTCAGCAAAAGTTTTAGAAAATATAAGAATATCATCTATGTAATTAACCGTGAAATCAGTAAGTTTATACTTTCTTAATATGTTACCTAGTATCCTTTGAAAAATTGCTGGTGAGGTCTTCAATCCAAATGGTAGGCAAGTCCATTGGAAATGTCCTTCTTGTGTAACAAATCCCGTCTTTTTTCTGTCTTCGATTCGTAAAGGAATAGACCAAAACGCTGAGTTTATATCTAGTGTTGAAAAAAATTTGCAATTCCTGGTCTTTATCATTAGGTCTTCAATTAAAGGAAATGGTTGAGCTTGAGGCACTACTATTTTATTCAAGTCTCTGAAATCTATACACAGTCTGGATTTTTTGTTTTCCTCTTTTTTAAATGCCAATGTAACAGGTGCAGCAAATGGACTGTAGGATTCTTCTATTAGCTTATTATCCAGTAATTTTGCAATTTGTTTTTCTATCTCCTTTTTATCTTCTACAGTACATCTGTAAGGCCTCTTACTGCAATATCTGTCTACTAGTAAGTCTATCCTCGCTTCGTATCCACTAACAGTGCCGATATCATATTTGTCTTTTGCAAAAACGGATTTATATTTGCAAATCAGTTCATTTATTTTAGATTTTTGAAATTGATTTAAATGATTTATTTTTATTTCAAAATCTTCTTCTTTTACATGTTCATTATAATTTATTTTGCATTCCTCGCTGTTGTTATTTTCTGTATTTTTAAATTCACTATTTTTAATTTTATATTTTGTAGAAATTTTTTCTACTTTCTTTTTATTTTCATTTTTCAAGCATTGTCTTTGTGTTATTTTTAAGTCTTCATTTTGGATTAGTTTAAATTTTTTTATCATATCTAATCCTATCAAAAAATCATATTTGAAATTTTCTTCATCAATAATATATACATCAACGTTTTTTTCCAATTCAAATATTTTTATTTTCAAAGTCGTCAAACCGTTTGTCTTTTTAACACCATTAATTGTTACTAAATCTGCTTCATTCATATTGTTTCCTTTTCCTTTTAGTTTTAATAACTTAGAATTTATTAGAGAAACATTTGAACCTGAATCGTAAATTCCAAATATTTCAATTTGATCATTTAGTAATAGTTTGACATTTATTAATGGTGTTACTATTCGTTTTTTTGATCGGTTTCGTTTAACTTAGCTTCTATAACTGAATTGTTTACATGTCTGATAGTATTTTTATTATTAAACTTATCATCCTCCTTTGTTCTAAACCAGCACGTTACTTCAGGGTGATATCGAGTTCCCTTATTTAATTTTTCACAAATCTTACATGGACTTTTATCTTTAATTTTACCACTAGTTCTTAGATTTCCATATCTTCTTTGATCCGAAAACCTTTTTTTATTTACAATGTTTTCGTGTTTTTTTACTTCATTGAATAAATCAACTGTATCTTCTAATTTTTCTCTATCAATCTTATTAATTATAAATTCTGGTAAACCAGCCACAATAAGATCTACTAAGGTACCCATGTCGATCGTTCTTCTCATCTCCAACAAAAGTTTTTCCTTCCTTATGGCATAGTCTAACAAGGAACCGTCGTTATATTTAAAAGATAATGCAAACATTACATGGTTCCATCCCTTGTTTGTAAATGTTTTACAAAAGTTGTTTTTCCATACTATCCATTCTGAGTTCATGGAAAATTTTATCATCATCGAACTGTACCAATCTTCACAACTTTTATCCATAAACAATCTTAATATTTCAATTTTTTTCTCATCCGTTGTCACCTCAAAACGTATACATTCTTTTTCAAAAATATCTATCCACTGGTTTGCATTAGGATTTTTGCTTGTAAATTTTTCAATGATGAAATTCTCTGAAATATCTTTTAAATTTTGATGTTTGCTTACCTGAGCATTTTGTATTAATTTTTCTAGTAAGTTTTGTAATGTTTGAGGACCAGTATCCATTTTTATTTTTATTTTGTTTCTTTATTTTTGATTAACAAAATTGTCGTTTTATAACGTGGTAATATTTTCCTTTTGAAAATTAAGTGTAAATAATATGTAAAGTGGGTGTATAATAATAAAATAAACAATGTGTTGCTTTGTAATTAAAGAAACGACAGTAAAAGTTTATTCTTAATTAATCTTTACAATAATTTTTATATCTATATGATTCTGACAGTTAATAATATTATCGGAAGTCTTTTGTTTTCTTCTGAGTGACGCATGCGACATCTGTTGGTAGAACTGTTTTATGTAGGTACTATTTGTATGTACTTAATAAAATGTATGGGTAGGTACCTAGTTATTTTATTACATATATGTGTGCGAATCCAGTTAAAACTGTTTTCCCAGGCGAACGACTACAAACAAAATAACAGGATTTACCCGACAAAATTGGAACTGTAATCATGCGATTCTACTGTCTCAAATGAAGAGTATTTTTTAAAGAGTACACTTTTTGATTGATTTAAGTAAGGACGACGAGAAAAATGTTGACATAGTACTTCTAAATGAGTGTAGTGAATATGTTTTATTTGGTATATTTATTAAAATAAACCCTTTTAAATATAATGGATAAAATAGAACAGTAGGTACGCTGTGAAGATATTATTATTAACAAACTGCGCCCAACCACGTTTTGCTGTGGCATAGTCTGGCTTAATGAGATGAAAAGAAGATGTTTAATTTTACAATGCTTGTGAAGAAATGGAAATATGATTAATTTATGAATTTTTGTAATTTTACAAAACGTCATTTATTTTAACTGTGTTAATGTATTTCACATTGTCATGTATAAGACTCCGTTATTAACGTAAAATTTTGCTATCAATTTTAATACTCAAGATCACATATTTTTCACTCATAAAATTACAAAATAAAGACATATTTTTTTTAAAATTACCTTAAGTCCAAGTGACTCTGAGATCTAGCTACGGCTTATGCGACACCGCTTATCATGACCCTACTCAGGTATCAACTTTTTTATGTTTCATAGCGTAAGCCTACTCGCGAGTGGATTTGCTCTTTATGTTTTAAGTTAGTATAATTTCATGTAATTCATGAGTGAAAATTCTAGGCAAAAACACTCGCGAAAAAAGACACATCTCTTGGGATTAATATTCATTTCATTTTGGGATTAATATATATTATATTAAGAAATATTTAATTTAAAAAAAATGGGGTGTTTAATGTGGTTTGGAAAATACATTCAGTTTGTTGTGGTTTATTCGTAGAATAGAAAAGCTTGAGAAAAGGATTAATAGAAAAGAAAATTCATCGAACTATAATGTCAAAAATTATGCACAACCTGATACAAAATATTATGTTTGTTGATAATAAGTAGCATTGCTTATAATGTTATTCATTAAAATGAAAAACCTGAGTGTATGTGCCTTAAATATGAAGCAAAATGGTAATTCATATTATTTTGTTTAAATATCTTAGTTTCAGGCAGAGTAATTAATCATTCTTTTTTTTTCATTTCCTCTTACGCACCGCCCCTGGCCTCGTACGTGTGCGAGGGTAGCCAGGTAAATGATACAAACAGGATGATGCTAATGGTACAGGGTGATTTATGAAATCATGCCGCTAAGCTCTATTATGGGGAGCGTTCCGCTCTGTATATTGAACAACAATGCCTATGAAAGGTTAAGGTGTCAACACTGCCTATATTCTGTGTAGTGTTACACTGTGTTACATAAATGCGAGCACAAGTACCTACCCCTGTGTTCTCTAAATTGCTTGAAGTACATTACAAACCTAGCTTTTTATGTATTTATAATAATATGTAAAAATATGGCAAATTTATGTAGCGCCATTTTCGTCAATAATCACCTCAAGAGCGCTTTACAATTTACGTGTCTTATTTAAAAAAAAAAAAAATTATATTTTTACGAATATATATTTACGTATAGAAAGTTGCGTAATGCAATCGATGTATTTAAGTGAAAATTTAGATTTAATCTGATTATGATCAAAACTCCGTCGTTTATTGGTCAGCACGCTCGACTATCGTTCTGGAGGTCCCGGGTTCGATTCTTGGGGGGAGGGTCAAATGAATTTAAGTGATTTTTTCACTCTAATATTTATTCAATATTACCCTGGACTGGTACCTGAAGCGGAGGGCTGATCACCTTTCCTCATATCTTTACGATCAAGATAACACTGCGTTTATATGATGCAGTGCCCTATGCACCATTGGGTGCGGATACGGGTTCAAAAAAAAAGATCAGTATCGGGTTGTGGTCCCGTGGTTAGTGTCGCGAACTCTTAAGTCAGAGTTTCTCGGTTCGAATCGAAATTCGAAATAGTGTGAAATTGAAATATATGTGTAAATAATAAAAACATAAATATTTTCCTTTTAAAAAAAAAATCTCTTCAGAATTTTGTATGGATCTCAGATTCAGGGGTGAGTTGTTCCACATCGCGGGATCTGCAACGGCAAAGACACTGAAATTCATTAAAATTTGTACCGGAACAAGTGAAGTTCTCTTGGGTTGAGATGTGTTAAAATTTTGGTTTACCTGTTATCAATCATGTTGCGGTATTTAAAAGTAATCGGAGCTTTCAATGCCGTACCGTTCATAAATTATTTACTTGCATTGTTTTACTAAGAAAAATTGGTGTAGACAAGTATACTGTGTCTAAGGTAGTAAAAATTTACAGTATGAAGAAAACTAGAAGCCCCGGTATTTTTGTGGTCGAATATCTATGCATATATACTTCAAAGTACAGTATGGACGTAGAATATGTAGGTGATAGTATATTTACGATAGTGTGTTTTATCGTATTTCGCGGGAAATGCTTAAATCGTTTTACCGCGTTATTTATTGAGGAAGCAGTGTTCGAATTTGAATAAGTGTATTGGCTGAATATTCTGAATAAGCGCCTCCGATAATAGTGTTATGTGAAGACGATATAATACTTCGTGAAATATTATGTGAAAATCATAAGAGGATACAAAAGTTTTAGTATCTACATACGATAAAACATGTAAAATTTTGCATTAGATTATTAATATATTTGTATGTAACGATTCTTGGTATAATATGTGTCTTATCACAATAATACAGAGACTGACAGAAAATTTCACAATATTTTTATTTTATATCTGGATAAATAAGACTTGAATAATAGAAAAAGTATGTAGGTACGTACTATCTAAATAATATACATGGAATCATTATGGTTTATTGTGCTGCAGATTATTTAGTTTTAGGGGTAGAATAAAATCTCGTATGCTTGATGAAAAATTATGGAAAAATTGCAGGAACTCAGGCTTGAGGATATTTCTAATATAAAGTAAGGAAATTGAGGAAAAACAGAACGGCGATTCCATGTAATTCCTAATTCGCTATCTAAGTATTAATATGGCTTGAAGAAAAATAGGTGTGCCTTTTAATAGATTTGTAAAGAATGTAAATCACACATTGCATCAATAATATATTGAATATAGAAAATAAAATCTTTTATTAAAAATATTTGATTTGACACAAGTTAGATTGTGAAATTATCAGAAACATTGATAAAGGTTTATAATATAGTATATCACAAAAAATACCCGTTTTTCTTTTATTTATTATTATTTCAATTTATGAGATTAAAACCAATATTTTTAGCTTTTCCACTTTATTTTTATTTGACCAGCGACCGGGTTTTGTCGTTACCGACATCATCAAACTGGTCACTGGTCAGACTGGTCAATTTATGAGTATCATATGCATTTTATTACAACAGAATGAAGCTGGTTTAGTAATAAATAAATAAATTTATAGATAATTTTTAAACAAATCTGAATACTTCTTAACGATGTTTTTTGTTGGTGTTGTTTTTAATAATTTTTACATTGTAACTTTGGAGTTTATCGTATCATGATTACTAAAAAAATATTGTATATATCAAATATTGTGAAGAATATTAATACAATCGACTTTTGAGAGAACTGTTCCAATAAATTTTGTTAGAATACTAAACAGTTATGAATACATTTTTGGTAATAAACACTAAATTATTAGAGAAAAGACAAGTTAGGTTAATCTCTGAAATACATTATGCGATTGAAATGACTACATTTATTTTCAAAGCAGCGCTCCGTGTGGGGGAATATCCAAAGTTTCCTTCAGTTCACAATATTACCTATCCTTTATGTGAACACTTGTATCACACTGGAGGTTTGTGTTTTGTGGCCTTTATTAAATTCTCGAACGCGATAATGTTTATTTCTCAATTTCAAAAAGTTGTGTACTCTCACTTATAACAAGTTTATATTAATTCAGGGGAGAAATTCACAACCCCAAATTTCCGAATTGCGTTATTAAAATACTGAGAGCGCTCACATTATAACCTCACACGAAAGTCTTAATGTGCCCGCAACAAACACTTGGCGTAGTCCTTGAATAATCGTCTTCATAAGTAGAATATTAAGCGATTCATTTACATTTCGCGGGGAGTAAGTTTTCTAGAAATATCGCTCGGCGTTCGAATTTTCGCAATATTTCTCCTAGTAGTTACAAACATGGCGCATAATTGGCGTCAGCGAGGGAAGAGAAAGAGGATAGATGTTGAAAATAATCCGGGTTAGCATTTTAGTGGATACGCAAACAAACGGTGGTATTCGCGTATAATGAAGTCACCGCTGAACGTCTCTGCTGGCTTCGCGCCCTCAGAGGGGTGTAAGGGTGTTCATGTCTTCAAGCTTCCACTTCTTGTAACATGTAATTTGTATGCATAATGTTTATTATATTAAAGACTCCTGCATTTTCTATTTACTTATGAAAACGTCTGTATAATGTTGCTTTCATAAATTCCAAAAAAATATTCATTGTAGTAATGTAATAAATACAAACTAGTTAGAGAAACGTATAAAAATATATTTTAACTGATATTTTTTATGGATATCTTTCAAAATGCCCTTAAATATTTTTCAATACACGAAAATATGGTTTTTTACGTTCCTTACGTTTAAAAACTTTATTATTATTTCTTAATAAGGATAAAATAACAAGAAAAAAATCAACATTTTGAGTGTGTCCAAATACTTGTTCACAAAATCTGGATTATCTCCAATTACAGGAGTTATTTTCATATTATTTTTTGACATCTCATCAAAGATGAAGAAGAATATGGAAGTCTGGGCATTTACGGGGCTTACGACCGTCATAGGCTGGTTTGAGTGATCACTTTACACAAGTGTAACATTCACCAATTCTACCCATTATTGACAACCACACTACTCAAATTCTTGGAAGTTCTATATATATGAACCAATTTAGAAACCTTGTTCATGAATCACTAAAACTTCACTAGAGACATCTATTGGTGAGATGTAACACCAAACAAACCAGCCTATGACGGTCGTAAGCCCCGTAAATGCCCAGACTTCCATATTCTTCTTCATCTTTGATGAGATGTCAAAAAATAATAAGAAAAAAATCAGCAAAAAGTATGAAAAAAACTTCTTTCACACACATTTCTTTATATGCATATGTACAAACACTTGAAATATTAATTGAATGAAAAAATAAATAAAATCAAAATACATCTTTCATGGAAAGAATTGCATGATTCATTTCTCTCTTATTATTTTTCAGTAAAAATCAAATATTAAAGATCAATTTGATTACAGGCAAGTTTAAAATTAAAAGCCTAAATTCAATAAGTAATAATTTTTTAATATAATGAAAATAAACCGTATTTACAAATAATTTGACTTATCAATCTTATAAATATCATTTTCATGCTTATTTTGAATGATTTTTTGTTGTTGTTTAAAACCAACCGTAAAGATTCATTTGTTAAATTATATTCTGGACATATTTATTATCTTTGCATCGTTCTGAAATAAACAATACCAAGGAATCTGGTAATTGCGCACTAAAACGCATCTTAAAGAATAAGTATGAGATTATCTACATAATAATTTTACTATTAGGGATATCGTTCTTGTCAAACAATGAAGGCAGATATTCAAATTGGACTAATAAGCTCAGATGGCTTCTTCTGAAGACAATAGGGAATTCAAAATGCTTTCATACATAATCATCCATAAAATTATAGCAGTTTTGTTTTTTTTTTTGTTGAAATAGAGAAACAGAGAATGTTAAATATTTGGTATATCTTGGATCAAATATGCTTCGTAAAAAATAATCTTAGATTTCGTTCAACAATATATGTATCATTCGTCATCTATTAAATATAAGTTAGTCTTTCAAGCATTGAATGTAGTCAATACAGTTCATAATGTAAATAGGTATATATTCATATGTATATATATATATATATATATATATATATATATATATATATATATATATATATATATATATATATATATATATAAATATATATATATATATATATATATATATACATATATATATATATACATATATATATATATATATATATATATATATATATATATATATATATATATATATATATATATATATATATATATATATATATATATATACAAACACATATATAAACGAGTACATGCGTATAATTTAAAATTTGAAAACACGATTTAAAAAAAAAAATATTTATAAAATTTTAAGTGTGTTCAACTCCTTGCTTTCAAAATTCCTCGTGGTATTGGACTACTGGAGTGTACTAAAAAACTAATAAGATTGAATTCAAAGCTAAAATAATTAAAGTAATTGTCGTTTATTTATATTGAAACTGTTTTTTCATTTTTTCAATACAATAAGGGTTTAAAAGATATTATTTCTGTTTATTAAAATTGAATACTCATTAATTAAGTGTTATCAATTGATTAAAAATATATTTTTATAATGGGAAAAACTTTTCTTGACACAGAGCTCCCTGTATTTAGGTATTAAAGCCATCTTAGACTATATCAAGGGGAGTAAATTGCCCCTCCGCGCGGTACGGAGTAAGGAACTCTAGACGTAATGTGTTGAGTAAATCATTTAGTCGCTTATTCTCGGCTGGAATGTGAGCACATTTACGTATCGCACTTTGTGCTGTACCGTGTATTATTATATTATTGTCGGCAGCATTAATAGACCCGACACAATGGTACAAGTAAACGGGTAACTTGTACCATATCAAGGAACATTATACACTTGTAAATGTGTGGATGTGAAATGTAACGTGACGATGGTAATTGATGTAATGCAGAGTAATCTTATTTTTAAAGCTTAAACCTTAATTCTTAAGATTAAACGGTATTTGATAATGATGATGAGTACCTCGAAATGTGTGTCACGGTCACAGTTCATCTGACCCAGTAAAAATTAAAATAAAAATAAATTTAAGTCCTTAGTCCTTCTGGGATAGGTAATAATACATAATAGATCTACATTACAAATCTTAAAAATGAAGACATATTATAGGAATGTAAGGCTGAAGAAGGAATAGTTGAAAAGATTAAGAAGAGTTCTTTAAGGTGGTATGGACAAAAAACTTGCTCGATCAAGTCAATCAGAAACAAAATCTGGTGGTGTCAAAAGTTTGCGTAATCGGATGACATGATGTATGGATGTGGAGGAAGCGAGGAGTGTATGTCAGGACAGAAGTGTGAGGCGTTCCATCCTCTCTACCTACCCCTGTAGTAAATGGCATGATGGTTCTAGTAGAAGTAAAATTAAAATTTTAATGTAAAACATGCCTTTTTCAGCGATGATGACCATTTCTGGCTGAGTGGAATTGAAGACGAATTAAAAAAGTCATAATAATATACCTTGTACGAAAAGAAATAATAATACTGAATTTTTTGAAAATTTCTATTAATGCTTCAAATGAAATCTTCTTCGGTAAAATGGTGAATGTAACACGTGTAAAAAGTGATCACTTAATAAAAAGTATTTCAGATTATTTAATTTAACATGAAAAAAGTATTTTAAATTAAAGATATAATTGAATGTTTATATGTAGGTTCATAGACTGGTTATTTTCAAAAGTAATTGTTAATGTAGAAAATTATTATTTATATATTAAAAAAAATCAATATTCTTTTCGATATTTTTACTTGGAATGAATAATATACGTGAAGAATATTTTTTTGCATAAATTTGATCACGTATCTAGCTGAAGAAGGAAATAGATTTTTCATATCCATAAATAATAAAAACTTCTTTCTTAAGGCCATGATTCAATAGGAAATTACCATCGCTACTTTGATATTTTTTCCATGAAATAATAAATTACAAATTTATGTATTTTATGGTTGTTTTAAAGTTTACATACCCACTAATGTGAATTAATTACTCCCTACAAACGTTGTAAGACGGTGGTGTGGAACAAAATTATGTTCAATATAAGGGTAGTTTCCAATACGTAATTAATAGGCAAAGTATTCTTAAGGGTTGTAATAGTTAATATTTTATGATTAATTGTGTGAATTTTCCTATTTTTTTTAGTCTATGAAAACTACTAAATAAAATTGGACAGTTAATCATCAACTTAATATTTTAATAAATAATTTACTTAGTAAATACCAATATTTCTTAAAATCTACTGTGACACGTGTTAACAATATGACAATGAATAAAGCCTCCCTCCTATTGTTTATGTTTCCACTGACAAGAAATTTAAAAAAAAAAAAAAATAAAACTTAGAAACAGCTAACCCTCTTCAACCTTCGACGTCCTAAGGACCCAACTCTAACATTTAGAATTAGCTTCATATACTGTGTTTCAAAATGATGTGGAATGTATCAAAACTCGTGTCACCGTAGATTTTGAGAAATATTGGTATTAACTAAGTAAAACATTAATTAAAAATGAATAGATTTTACCACAAAGTGACTGCCGAATCAATTAATGAAATTAAACAATATTTATATACACATATAACATTACTTTAATCTTAGTAATTTGATATTTACTAAAATAATTTGATTGAGTCTAAAGCTTTTTTCACAAATTCTGTGTTTTCCCGACTGAAAAGTTGTTTTTATTGATACCTCAATAAATATGAAGAAGAAAATGTAAATCTATGTATTTACAGGGCTAATACTTGTCATAGGCTGGTCAAAGTGAACACTTTATACAGTGTAATATTCTACCCATGAATGACAACCACACTACTCAAATTTACGAACTTGTAATTATATTTTTATTGACACCTTGGATAGAAAGGTACATGTTACACTTATTTTAAAGTACCTATTCAAAGTGTATATAACTAGCATTCGAAGTCATCACTGAACAGCTTATGACACTTCGAGCGTTTTTTTGCCAAGAAATCTTCACTCGTGAATTACTTAAAATTATAGTAACTTTAGACATAAAGAATAGGTATAGACTTTAAAACTTATAAAGTTGAAGCCTAAATAGGGCCATGATAAACGGGATTGGATAAGTCGTACCTAGGTTTCAGATACACTCGGAAGTTGAGTAATATAATTAAAAACAGATTATGATGGACCGTAAGCTCTGTAAATACCCAGATATCTATATACTTATTCATCTCTATTGAGATATCAAAATTTTAAATTTAAATTATGAAATAATTTCACTAGTAAGAAATTTAAAAAAAATACGTTTAATAAGATATTAAAAAAATAAAGCCAACAACATATATCTACAATAAATATTAAAAATAGTTTTCATCTGTGTGTGTGCAAAAATGAGTGTTGTTTCAGAATCAGTTATCACTTCAAGATAACGCTCTCTTAAAATATTAAAAGAAATATATGCAATCCTCTCATTCAAGTATTTCAAGAATACAAAAAAAACCGTGTCAGGTTTTTTACTTGAGCGCTAATAAAATTCTGCAGAATTCGACCATCGTCACGTGGCGTTTATGTCACTTAGGTCATAAGGCACGTATAACACGTAGTAAAAAAACAAATTTGACAAATAGCCGACACCGCGCTAGCGCAGTACCTGGCTATATGCTGCCCGATGCACTAATGCGGACCTACAAACGTTTGTACGTATTATGGTATGTATAATCACGAAAGAATTTAAAGTAACGTGTATTTGTGTGGGAAAATTTCAGTACATGCCAAACTTATACGAACGTAAAAATATGCATAGCTCTGGAAGGAAGGTACAGTACTGGTTATAATTATCTGACTTTAAAAATATAGTTCGTTGATTAATATCTTGATAACACAAAGATATAATATTTCAGGATAAGCCATACTTCAACGTTTAAAAATATAGTTCGTTGATTAATATCTTGATAACACAAAGATATAATATTTCAGGATAAGCCATACTTCAACGTTTAAAAATATAGTTCGTTGATTAATATCTTGATAACACAAAGATATAATATTTCAGGATAAGCCATACTTCAACGTGCAAAATTATCATTTTTCTTCAGTTTCCATTTATAGAGTTGGTACCCTCGTTTATTATTATAACTATCATTTCAGTTAAAAGCATTTATTCTCGAATTTCCTAAGCATGCATGTACTTACTATGCGTCATGCAATTATTTATTTTAAAATTTTCTACAGAATATATGTACACATTGGCGAGTTTAATGCTAAGCAGCAATACCTTTGACTTACCAAAAAACACATATTTAAATATCTTCAATAGTAAGAATTGTTTAACACTAAATCTTTTTTATGGAATTCAGTTTTAGGATATGCCTCAGAATAATATGTACATGGGTGTATAAAAGAATTATAAGAGTTTCAGTTGCATAAAAAAATGTACTTAATAAAATAATGAAAAAAAAAATCAGAATAACCTACGCGGTAAAAATTTCTTAAGGTATGTTCTAAATAATAAAATACACGTTATTTTTAATGAAAATAACGTTTCATTTTTAATTTAGTTTTGTGAGTAAAATTATATGTGGTAATATTAATGAGAGTTTTAGTTGTTTTTCTACCACCGGTATTGCCAAAAAAATGGTAAATCTAGAGATATCACTCATTGAGTCACATATAAATAACGAAATAACTCATTAAATATAGGGAACTAAGTATAAAAGCGTTATTAACAAATGAATATTTGAGGTGGATATATCTGAAATATATCTAACCATTCGGCTATGGCGTATTTCATTACATACCATAAACGATTTTCCAATTACCCTAGATTACAAAACTATCTTTCGATTGACGTTATTACTAAACATAAAAAAAATATAACAAAGAAATAAAACGGGAATAAACAGGATAAAATAAATAAAAAATACTAATGTAAAATAACATTCTTTCGGTTTAAAATTAAATAAAAAAATAAAAGGTTTATTAAGAAGGCTACTGTGAAGCGCAGAAATGACTAAAAGATTGTTCTTTCCAGGCATAATAATAATAATAATTTGGATAATTTGTATAGCGCCATTTTCGTAAAATACTACCTCAAGGGCGCTTATAAAGACATGGATAGTAATAATAATAATAAGATGATGATGATAATGATATAAAAAAATGGATTAAAACGTCGTCAATCGATCTCGGGCTGTCGAGTCTGGAGCGGGGAAAAGATGAGCCGACAAATTAATACGCCTTCCTCTTGATCCCATGGGCTGGAGAATGGCCAAGGTGTTGGGCAGGACGCATTCCTGAGCGATGGTCGTCACGCTGGAGGGCAGCTTGTTGATCTCCTCGTCATTGTGGATGGCCAACTTCCAACTTCCAGACTAGCACAATCAAACGGGACTTCACTTTTATCCTCTTTTGCCGCCCTTCCGTGATCCGACATGATGGTTTTGTCTATGAGGTTTTCCTTCGAAATTGAGCTGGCGCAATTGAGGTATTTAAGTTTGTAGTTCGATTTCATAAAATTTAACTATTTAAGCACATGTTTTCAGGTTGGTATTGTCTTTGCACATTTTTATTGCAGTCATTTATCTCCGAGAAGTTAGGGGTTTCGGATGAATACACTATGGTCGTAAAGTACCCTTAAGGGACGAACACAAAGCACTTTTTAACGCCAACTTGCCACATGTGTTCATTCGGCACAGATTCTTAGAAATACACTACACCGTTTAGACCAGCATTACTATATTGAAGGACGCAATGATATTATTGATGCACTTTCATCAGTTAACAGCTAACCTTTATAAAATTATAACTTTTAACCATTTCAAGTTAACACCAATCACAATATTTATAGATGAGCGAAAAATTGTAGACTTGAGATGTAAATGTCCGGAGAAAATTAAATAAATGATGGAGCGTGGTTCTCTCAGCAGCCGCGTCGGGCGCTCGAGGAACCACTCTAATCTTCATTTAGCCGTCGTAATTTTTACGATACTTCAGTATTCTAGGGTTAATATAATTTTAAACATAAATGTTGTAAACTGTAAATGAAAAGACTCAGTGTTGGCACATTATTGTTATTTTTTATTTGTAATTATGTATATGATTAAAAATAAATAAATAAGTTAATATTTTTGGTCCGTTAGTTTATGGTACGCAGTGTACTCCAGGCACTATGGTCGCGCTTGCGGTGGGCGGAAACGGCCTTTTTGTGTTTTTGCACCATGACCAGTGTTTACGAATGCAATAAAACAGAGCCGCCGAACATATTACACCGTACCGTAAATTATTTTAATACCCACACGTACACATACATATTCACACTTTTCAAATGAATGTGAGTGCTTTAAATTTAAAACAATGAATGCGTTTTTTCATAAGTGTAAAAATATGTTTTAAGTTAAAGTGGATTTTATAACTGAACCACGGGAACTGATGACAATAGCGAATATTTTTTCGTTTGAAAAGTTTATCATTCTTTTTATTTTTATTTTAGTGGTCACTATTTATTTACTAATTTTTATTTTATAATGTAAAACATAAGTATATGAAATGTAATTATTAAAGAAAAGACTAGTTTTTTTCTACCACTTGAGATTATTTTATGACGCCTAGTTTCGAAAACTAAGCTTCCATCTTTAGGTCTAAATATAAACTAAAACATAATAAACAATTAACTGTTGTATAAATAAGGAGAGGGGTAAGTTAGGGGGAGGGGGTATGTCAATGGGGCGCAGTTTGAAAATAAAGGAAAAAATTATAGAACAGTTAATTATTTATTATGTTTTAGTTTACATTTAGACCTGAAGATGGAAGCTGGCTTTTGAAACAAGTCGTCATAAAATAAACTCAAGTGGTTAAAAACAAGTGTTTTCTTTAATAATTTCATCATGTCTTACCACAAAGTAAATGCCAAAACAATGAATAAAATGGATTAAATGTTTTTAATTTCAATTATTGAGTTGGCTATGGGGTGATACCTATCATTACTATATTACTATATAACTAACCATCACGCTTTTTTTCCGCAAGAGTAGTCAGAGTGAATAAAACACCACACCACTCTGTATTTGAAAACATTCTTCGCCTCTACCATCTCCATATACATACCCGCCGATTATTTTGACTCCCGATAGCTATTTCGACTTCCATGCCTATCCATATTTATATATACCACTAGGTTTTACGTTTATTTTCCTTATCTTTACTATTCTATCTGCAGAAAAAAAATAAAGTGGTAGTTTGCAAAGCCTCTTAAATAGAGGTTTTGGGAAGTAACTTCTTAATTATATATTTTTTTAATAAATTATACGTCACTAAATTGAACAAAATTTGAATATAAAAAATATCAATTCCGGTGAAAACTGTAAAATTAGTTTTCATCTAACCTTTGCTCTAACCTAGTGTTAATCTCAAACTCAATGGTGCATAGGGCACTTGATTTTATACAAACAGTGTTTGTATAAAATGATCAATTACTTGACAGTTAAATACACATAGTAAATGTAATCAGCCCAGCGCTTCAGATACCAGTCTAGGGATATAAATAATATATAATAGAATGAAAAACCGCTTGTTTTTTTTTTGACCCTGGAATCTGATCGAGATCTCCAGCGCCGTAGTCGAACGTGTTGACTACTATATTACGGAGGCAAAAAACTATTCACTGGTACAATTAAAAAGTATTTAAAGGTAAATGACAGTTTTTTTTTACTAACACTACAATTTTGAGAACATTTTTTTGTGAGATTAAGATAAAATTTTAAGGGATGCAAGAAACGTGCTTTGTCGTTATCCCGTGACCAATATATAAAATCCTTACTTCCACCATCCCCGGATCCTAAGTGACCGGATGATAATATTTCTCGGGGTTGAATCAGTCGGAGAGTAAGGAGCTTCCAAAACAGAATACCTTCCGAGTGCTTTTACCGGTCCGAATGAAGGAGAGCTTTTCGTCATGGAACCGGAAACTACACAGCGGGCTTGCGAGGCTTCCACAAGGATACTCGCACGAAACACGCGTTTTTGAAAATTTATCGTTTAAGTGTTAGGAGATTAAGTTTTAAAATTGATTAATTATGTGGATTATGTATTTATGTAAAATTTTCTATGATTTATTTTTTATTTTTTAATAATGTTGTTTAGTTAACGTTCGATTTGTATTTCACTTAATTTTTATTTTATTTTTATACTACTACTACTACTACCATCACGCCGTTTCCCCGCAGGGGTAGGCAGAGAGGATGGAACGCCACACTCTTCTGTTCTGATATACACTCCTCGCCTCCTTCACATCCATACATCTAGTCATACATGCCCTCCGATTACGCAGACTTTTGACACCGCCAGATTTTAGGTTTTGATTGATCTGATCGTGCCAAGTCTTTTTCGGTCGTCCACGTTCTGTTTTCCCTCTCACATTCGCCACATATATTTTCTTAGTCATTCTCTCGTTATCTATTCGCTCCACATGTCCATACCACCGCAAAGAACTCTTCCTAATCTTTTCAATTATTCCTCGTTCAGCCTTACATTCCTTTCTTATATCGTTGTTTTTAATTCTGTCATACAATGATTTTCCACACATTCGTCTGAGGGAGCGTATTTCAACAGCGTTCACTCTGCTTTCATCCTTCCTTTGCCTGTTCTATTTTTTCCTTTGCCAGTTCCATTTTTATTTTTTTATTTTTATTTTTAAAAATACTATTAAAATCCAAAATAAATTAAGAAGTACTTAAAAAAAAGTACGTGAAACGTTTATTTTAAAACAAGGATTTATGTTAAATATAACACTCGTAAATATATATTTCAAGCAAAATTTGTGGGGCAGTCCGCCTCCGTGGTGTAATGGTTATTATATAACCCTTATCCGCACCTAATGGTGCATAGGGCACTGCATAAAATTGACGCAGTGTTATCTTGATCATTACTTACATGAAGGCAAGGTAATCACTCTTGCGCTTCAGGAACCAGTCCAGGGTAATATTAAATAAATATTAGTGTTAAATCACTAATATTTATTTTCACCCTCCCCTGGGAATCGAACCCGGGACCTCCAGCACGGTAGCTAAACATGCTGACCATTACACCACGGAGGCGGACTGCCCCACAAATTTTGCTCGAAATATATATTTACGAGTGTTATATTTTACATAAATCCTTGTTTTAACATACACGTTTCACGTACTTTTTTTTGGTGTAATGGTTAGCGTGAGTAAATCCATGTTAATTATGTATCACTCAATTTTGGGTGCTTTGTCAATAAGTAAATAAATCCACTCACGAGCAGGCAAAAGCTATGAAACTAACAAAAGTTGAAGCCTGAGTACGGTCATGATAAGCGGTGTTGCATAAGCCGTAGCTAGATTTCAGAGTCACTTGGATGTTAGGTAATTCATAAAAAAATAAAGTAACAAAATACATACTCGTACAGTTGGAATATGAATTCAATTTTGTTGGAAAAAATACTGAATTATTTTCACAATTTTTCGCACAGCCTCGAATTTTCACTATGCTCTATTTCTTTCTCAACATTCCAACCCCGTGTCGTCCCTCGAATATCTATGCTGATCTCCTGACCCTCACCCTCGGGTTATGGGGTCTCGATTCGCCATGAATAACGCATTCTACCAGAGGTCCTACTGGAATTTTAATTAGATCCTAAACAAAAACATCGTTTATTATTGAATGTGGAACCAAAGATATCCACCGTCTGCCTTATTATTTTATAAATATCAATTAAATATTTTTAACTTCTGAAAAATCAGATATTTTCAAGGTTTATTTCTACGAAGCCATCTTCATCTACTACATCTCTCCAAAAAAAACTTTATTTTCAATTGTTTTTCTTTCGCGGTTTCTTTTCTTAAAATTTTATTTATTTATTATTGGAATTTTAATTTCATTTTATAAAAAAATGTTGTAAAACATATATGGCTGACTAAGTATTGCACCCACCACTTAGTCAAGCTGGAATAAAGAGTTATTTTTATTATTATTATTATTATTAAAATGTAGGAATTTTTATAATAATATCTATTTAAAAAACGCATCAGTTTGTTCAGACATGGTTATAAAATTCCGTAGTGTAGTGGTTAACATATTTGGTTACTTTACTGGAGGTCCCGGACTCAATTCCTAAAGCGGGTGAGTTCAATGCATTTCTTTTCTTCACTCTTTCCTTAATTTCATATTTTCCAGGACTGGTTCTTGAAGTACAGGACTAAATTCATCATGCCGTCATATAATGAACGATCGAATAAACATTGCAAAATTTGGTGTAGTGCCCTTTGTACCATTGGGTACAGATAAAGATAAAAAGTAGTGTATACAAATCATTTTTTTATTTAAATATGAGGTCAAGGGATCTTGCATCCCTTATGACACTGCGACTATATTAGGTCTGTTGTCACCTCTCTCTGTATCATAGCTTACTCTTAAGACCCAAGTTTTGTATGTTTATTTAAAATTAAAATATAACCTTCTAGAAAAATAATACATCTAGAAACTGTACTTTATCTTCATAACAATTAAATAATTACATATTTTCAAATCCCTCTGTCATGTGAATCACATTTTTAAATGACAGTAAGGTATTTGAGATCCGATCGGGGCTGCATTTTCTTGGACGTATCTCTGCTGGTATCCAAGGGGTAAGATCGCAATTTTCCGCTTTCGAACATTCCTGAGAAACTTTCTTCAAGTTGAAGTGTGAGAAGGATGTAGCTGAGAAAGAGCTTGCAGGGATTTTTTCCCCCCACAATGTCAAAAGGAGACTGATCAAAATTTTAAAAGGAATAACAAAACTGAGGCGACTAAAAATTAAGAAGTTTTGATTAAAAACCAATCTAGTTTTAAACGATTAAAAACCATTAGTTTTTACATCTTACATATAAATACTTGGGAACCAAATACTTCAATAAACTCCCTAAAGAATAAAAATAGAATGTATTCAAATTCAAAGTTATGTGTGATCTTTATAAAAAATATTTAAAAGAAAAGAAAAAGACCATTATACCATTAATCAAGTAAAACAATAATCCATGAGTGTAAATCCCTTTCCAAGTACAAAAGCGCAGTCTCTTTTTTGGAGAGGCACAGCGAAACTAAAATTATAAGTTTGCCATATGTATAAATGTAAAAAAAAAATTGTCTGTGTTTGTAGCTACATGTATAAAAATAAATCATAGAGTTAGCATAGGAAGGATGGATGTACATAGACTAAATGCAGTCGAAACGTGATTTTTCAGACAAATGTGCGGAAAACGGTGTGTGATAGATGTCAGAATAATGGTATAGGGAATAAATTCATGGGTAAAGTAAGCATAATCGATACAATTATGAGTAATGAGTTAGTTGAGATGGTTTAGGCATGTGGAACGATTGAGTGAAGAAAAAACAGTAAACCATATTTATGAGGCGAATGTATGTGAATTAGGAGAATCACTCAACGGAATCGAAATTCCATAAACCATAAACGACACGTTATTTATTTTGTTTGAGATTACATATTATTTTTATTTCAATTTATTTTATGTAAGTGTCAAAATAGTAGCAAAAAAATTATATTTCGGCTTTAAAAAGTCATTATATTTGTATCAAAAAATTATGATGACTTAAAATTTAAGCAACTTATTTTATTCAGGAATAAGCCAATATAAAAAAAATGTGTAAATAAATTGATAAAATAGAATAATATATGAACCAAATATTAATTGGAAACGTTTAAGTATGTACAAACAATACAAAATAAGTACATTCATTATATTGGAACCTTAGAAAAGAAATATTACGAATACAAAACAATTTTTTTATTATTGTTAATATAAATATTACGTATTTCTTCTCAAAAAATTGTTTGTTACTTGACCGGAATAATTCGTTGGCGAGCACTGCAAAGAAAAATAAACTGACGCCATGTTTGTTCTAGCAACTTGGCGTTTCTTTGAAACTTCAAAGAAATGCGCCTGAATTAAATCGAAAGTTTAGCCAATGAGTTAGTGGAGAAATAGTTTTCAGAAAATTTCTTCAGTACCTACAAAATTTTCAACAAGTTAAGGTCTTATATTTCATAACGAAAAGTTTATTAACTGCATTTTGAATTCGTTCGTGCTGTTGATTTCAACTTTTGAGTGGTAATTTGAAGTATCCTTACTTACATTTATAGATGTACACATATATGAAGTTACCGTTTACATATTTATATGCATGAGTCCTGGTGTATCAAGCAAAATTTAAATAAGAAAACTTTTAATAAACATCGTATGTGAATTTATATCTACATATGTGTGTACACACAAATGTATATATATAAATATGTATATATTTATATATATATATATAAATATATATATATATATATATATATATATACATATATATATATATATATATATATATATATATATATATATATATATATATATATATATATATATATATATATATATATATATATATATATATATATATATATATATATATATATATATATATATATATATATATATATATATATATATATATATATATATATATATATATATATATATATATATATATATATATATATATATATATATATATATATATATATATATATATATATATATATATATATATATATATATATAAAATACACAGGGTGTCGCATAATACAACGTATTTCTTTTAAAGGGTGTTAGGCCAGCTTATGAGTCAACAAAAAATGAAAATATGACCTCGGTAAAAGTGCCTTAGTTTTCCAGATATTTCCATTTTTATGAATTTTCCGAACATCAGTTTTTTTCACTGAGTGTTTTTTTGAGTGTCACTTTTTCAATTTTTCATATTTTAGGATTCTAATTTTTGTTTCATAATACTGAATAAGTGTTCTTTTGATTGCAGTATTACTTATGCTGGCTTGCCTTGGCGGAAAAATATTAATGCCCGGTCAATGATTTTTAAATAAATTTTCAGGTGACTTTGACTCATCACCCTGAAAAAAAAAATGAAGCTAACCTGGCAAGTTTTTTTAAAAGTTTGTTTTATTTATGTTATTTTAAAAACAGTATAACATTTACTTTATTTTACTTTAGAAAAAAAGATATTGCTTTTTAAGTAAACATTTATACATAAACATACACATAAATATACTTTCCGTGTAGAGCCTATAGACCTCTTTTTATGACAAACAATAACATTCGGTGTATTGTTGAAATCGAACGTCATGATATTAATTTAATAAGATATTAATTCAATAAATTATGCAACCATTTAACTGGTAAATATTGATATTTTGTAGAGATATAATTACTTATAAATTATTGTGTTGTGATACATATCTTACCCTTACAATAATGCTAAGCTGAATAGGTCATAAATTTAACGACCAGCCCATAAAAGAAACTCTCGTATAATTCGAAATATTTTTGCGTTTTTATTTTCATAGTAAAATGCATAACATCAAAATACTTTTCTTTTAATGTCCCATTTTAATTGATTAAATATAACGTGATCGATGGAATAATTTTAACGATCACATAAAAAGGAAACATTTGTAATTTTAGAGGGAAATCTGATTAGAGCTTTACTATTTTTCGCAATTGGGGTCAGACTTCAATTGATACACCGTTAATTTTCTAATAATTTTTGTCCATTGTATCATGCATTTGTGATAATTATATACCTTAAGTCATGTTAATTGAGAAAAAACAACAGCCTATAAGTAATATAAATTAAACACAACGATTAGCTAATCGATAGAATTTCGGTAAAAAAAGTAAAAAAAGAAACATAAAAGAACAGTCCACCTGCGATCTATTTAGTCAATACGCATAAAAATGTACTTTTCTTATTGCTGGTACATAAACACGAATATATGTATATGGCTGATGACCGAGTATTTTCATAATTGCAACCTAGTAACCTTGGACGAAGTGAAAATTGACAACTCGGTTGTATTACAGAAAGGTCGTTTTGAGCACTTCACTTTTGTTGTAAGTAAAATACTGAAATCGTAAACAGAGACATGCCGATTTTCGTTACTTTGATGTTTGACTAAAAGCCGACAATGAACACATCGTTACAAAATTCATGACTGACGTGAAACACTATCGACACTATAGACACTATTGATATAATACATACAGACGAAACGGATCTTGCGCCATATGCATTCATGAAAACATTTGCTCTTGTGTAGATAAAAGTACAGATACATGGGATTTGAAGGAGATAAATTGAAATGTTAAAACTCTCCTCATCATTCATTACACAAAGTGAACGATGAAAGATAAAAAGACCACTTTAAAAAATATTCCCATTGTGTTTCATATGTCTTTTTTCTCTCTATCAAATTTTATTTTTTTTACAAATGTCAGACCGTAACAATTTCATTTTAATCTACATTTGACTTGATGATGGAATACCAGGATACACAAAGTAGTGTTTTTTGGCAATGCTTTTAATATAAAAAATATTAACATGCTAATATAGGAGTTTCTGCTTAATAAAAAAAGCTTCTTTACATCTCACCAATAGATGTCTCTAGTGAAGTTCTAGTGATTCAAGAACAAGGTTTGTTAATTTGGTTCAAATATATAGAACTTCTAAGAATTTGAGTAGTGTGGTTGTCAATAATGGGTAGAATATGCTATGACAGTCGTCAGCCCAGACTATATAAATGCCCAGACTTCCATATTCTTCTTCATCTTTGATGAGATGTCAAAAAAGAATACAAAATATTAAATATTAAATGTAATTTTTTGATAAGTTTAAAGTTCCTCGAAGCTTACATGTGTAACGTGTATGCAGTGTCTCCTCAAAGCAGAATTAGGGTTTATTGCCTTCGTAGGGGCGCGGGCCTGTGTTTTTAAATTCGCCAAAGCGGCCTGGAATAGTTTCCGCTCCGCCCAGTAGTGCATCGGGCCGGGAATGCAATTAACTTGATTTATTTGCAACATTTACTCACTGGAGAGCGCACGCAATTCCGCCGTAATTTTACAACAAACTGACATAGCGCGCCATACTCGGTCTGACCGTGTTTGAAAAACCAGACCCATTTTCGATATGGGTACGTTCTGCAATCAAATATTTTTCTATATAACACAACAAATAATATGTTAACGAAAAAAAAATCGTTTATTTCAAAATAAGCTAAGAAAATGTGAAATTTTAAAATAATAAATTTTTCGTCGTTAAATTATTAGTATTATTTTTAAATCATGATAAATATTTGTGTTTTTATTTTTTTATAAAAAAAATCCTTTAATTTCATACTATTCTGTGAGTTTAAGCGGCGCATTATTAGAAATAGGTTTCAAATTGTGGTAGAGTGGATTCAAACCGAGAAACTCTGACTTAAGAGTCTGCGACACTAACCACGGGACAACAACCCGACATTTCAACCAAAAGAGAAATGTTTATGTTTTTATTATTTAATAAACTTTTTCAATTTAATTCTATGTTTGTGAGTCAAAGCGGCTCATTTAAAAAAATAGGTATCAAATTGAAGTAGAGCGGTTTCGAACCGAGAAACTCTGATACAAGAGTCCACGACACAAACCATGGAACCACAAACCGACACTTAAAACACTCTGAACTTAGATACTTTCAGATTTAAATTTCACTTGGAAAAATACCACTTTTGCTTAAAATCTATAGCTGCACATATTTTGATGTATTTTTCATCATTTTCTATTTGAAAATGATGCAAAATCCATTAAAATACATATCACAATAGATTTTTTAATATAATAGAATTTATTCAGTAAAATTTTAATTAACAATAAAACGACCTTTAAATTTATATTAGACTGAACTTTTTTAACACGTAAATCATTTTTTCAATGATTCAAAGAGCACCGCATCGTATCGATGCGGTGTAACCCTGATCCTCAAGAATTTGCGACACTAAACCACGGGACCACAACCCGGTACAATACCCGACACAATACGTAATACGTTTTGTCATGTAATAAATGTATAAAAAAAAAAACACCTTGAAAAACTTAAGTATGACAAAAAATAAATACCTTGCCGTTTTTTCACCATTAACGAATAGAACATATAAAACCCAAACATCATGCTTCCTCTCCGCAGGAGTAGGCAGAGACAATCAAACGCTGTATCATCCTATCTTTGAAAAAAATATTTGCCTTATCCAAATGCGACTACTCGTATATACCTACCAACTCTTAACCTGAGCTGACTACTTTCTAGTATTTATTTCAATTCATTATAACGAATTTTATTCGGCCTTCTCCCGCTCCTATTTCTAACCACATTTGTCTCGTAAATTTATTCTACTGTTCTATTTGACGTGTCTAAACCATCTCAGCACACCTTTCATAATTTTATCAAAAATTCTTATCACAGCCTTGCATTCTTTCCTTATTTCACTATTTAAATATCTGTCATACATCGTTCTGCCGCACATTTGTCTTAGAGATCACATTTCATTTACGTTCAGTCTACATACTTTCATCTTTCTTTTGCCAACTCCATCTTTCACTTTCATATATTATACACTTGTTTAAACTTATCGCAGAAAGACAATTAAATGCAGTATAAATGTACAAACAATCACAATTTATTTTATGTTAATGATACTGTGAATTGATGAAAACAAAATAAAAACGAAGGAAAAAGAATCAGGTAAGGAGTTGAGGGAAAAGATTTAAAGGAACCAAGGAAGGAAGATTTGATAGACAATAAAGCTTTCAAAGAAAGATATAAATATTTCAGGCGTTTCTTAAAAGTTATGAGAGATGGTACATTTTTTAACGTTTTAAATTCATTAAAATACAATTATCTATGTTTAATAAGAAAAATAAGACAAAATGAAATTTGTGCATATTTTCATTGCTTTATTTAATAAATAAATTTTCATTTGAGAAAACCATCCCTAACATCAATTTTGATGTTGCGAAAAACGCCATTCCCAGATCTAATGGCCTTTTAATCCGGGATACACTCCGGGAAGCGGAATGCATACATTCATTAGTCAATAAATAAAGTAGATTTAAATCCATATTCCAAATCGGCGCGTTGGTCTCCCAGTCAAAAATGTATAGTTATACTTACATATATTGGGATTCAGTGTTTATGACGGGTTTATCGACGGAATTATTATAAGGAATTTAGCCAATAAAAACATACTAAATTTACAATATATTGAGTGTGTCTAATTACTTGTTCACAAATCTGCATTATCTCCGTTTAGGAGTTTTTTTTTTCGTTTTTGAAATCTCAACATTGAGGAAGAAGAATTGTTTGTCTGGGGATTTGCAGGTCTTATGACCGTCATAGGCTTGGTTAAGTGATCATTTACACGTATGTAACATTCACCAATTCTACACGTGATTGACAATTACACTACTCACTTTATTAACCCCTAGATATATTTACTGATTAATTGCATAACACAGTACATATCAGTTCACAACTGCCCAAAGTTTCTCATATTCTTCTTCATTTATATCGGTTTCCTTATCTTATTTTTACCATGCCCCATATCAACGATTCAAAAATCTCCACGGCTTCCTCCCCCTATCAATTTTTTATTAAACTAAAAAATTCGGAGAAAATAATACATATATACAATATATAATATAATTATTTTATTTTCATAAATAAATAAAATGTACAAATTTCAGATAACATTGGTACTCGAAAGAAAATAAGTGCGATTCTTAGATTTGGTGTGAGTTGCAAAGATTTTTTTTTATATAGGGTACTACTTTGAAAAATGCGTTTTTCAAAGTAGACCCAATGTAACAGATATGAATGATTAGGGCATCGCCCCCCAAGACATTTAAATTGCCCCTCCGGTGAAACACTGATCTATGTTGAGATATCAAAAAAGAAAAAAATATTTTAATTAAAATTTTCGTGCAGTTTTGTATGTAATTACGTAAAACATCATAAATAGTAAAAACGCATCGTCTTGGGTAGGGCAAAATGCTAGATTGTAATAATTGCGTAAGTCTGTCCATATTTTTCATTCTCGTAAAAATAAATGTTACAGCTATAAACTCGATACTGCTTTATGTGAATTGGGAATAAAATCCAAATTGCTCTGGGTCGTGAGAACAGCTTCATATTTCAAAGTATCCTTGGATTCGCCAAGCCTCTTCGTGTGAACATTTCAGGCAAGGTTTTCAGGAAATTTCTTACCTAAATGTCTGAAAGCAAAATCAAACCGGGTACCGAACGTTATGTGGCACGCGAAGTTAAAATAAAAGTTCATCCTTGCGGATAGTTTCCTTAAACATGCATTAACGTTAGAAAGCGAAATAACGTATAAGTCATAAAGTATTGCGCAAAACTAAAGCTTAACCATATACTGCACAATATTATTTACACGATTATATGAGCAATGCATAGCCAAAAAATTTAAATATATTCCATCTCAATATGTCGTGATAATTTTCTTTCTTTCTTAATTCTGTCATGAATGGCCACAAAAAAAAACAGGAAATAAGTTGAAAAAATTTTTTTTTCTAAAATTCTTAACATAACAACGCATTTAACACTTCAAATTGATGCAAATATTTGTTTTTGCATTTTTTATGTAAATTAGTTTTATGAGACTTTTTTGAGAATTAAATTTTATTGTTTCACATTTATTCACATGTACAGACCCTTATATATGCCTATATGATAAAAATTTAAGACAGAAACATATAAATTAGCATATTTATGATAAATAAATTGTAATAATGGGAAAAAGTATAAATATCATAAAAATCATAAGTGATATTTAACAAGCAAAAATTAATATAAAGGCTTGTAAGATTCCGATTCCCATAATTTTAATTGAGATGGACAATATTTTTGATCAGCTTTATGATAAGGAAGCAAAATTTAAGACAATGTACGAGTAATGCATTGAAAATAATTCATTCTGAATTTGATTTATTAACTTACTTTATTTATATATAAAAAGTACGTTATTCTGGTGTTTTTTTTTTATTCTGCATCAGTTTCAAACCCCATGAACTATCAATTACGGATGAGGAAAAAATGTATGCCTGCATTAATTATGAGAGACGTTTAAGCTTATTCGAATCTCACCCTTGTACTTCGATCGTATCCTGTGTGATCCTGGTAAGATACGATAGTGTGCCAAGTCACGAACTGAATTTATGGGATGTGTAACGTAAACGTCAAATATATCGACAGGATTGGCGTGACATTCCAGGCGCGCGTGCCGTCGCTTCTCCGCCGTGTGAAGGGCACCACGACGCAGGTTCCGGCCCTTACGACCCATTACCTAGGCTGATTCAATTAGGTTTGTGTTATGCCTATTCTCATAATATGCCCAAATCCCAAAGACGGCCCACGATATATCAATAAAATTTCTATGATATTTACACAAGTTTTCAGAATAAAATGATGATTTTTTTAAATCTATACGTCAACTACTTAATAGTGAAAATCTATTTTTTTTAAAAGCTAGATTTGCACTTTTGCACAAAACTATATACATTTAAAAAACAATTAAAATTAACCGTTTTTGGGTTTTCAATTATTAATGTTAACACGTGTAGTTTCGAGAATTATAAATGTTCTCATTAACAGGTGAAAATACAAACTATTGTACTCGTATTTTACAATTGAAACTTGTGTCTATAATCATTAATCAAGAAACTCGAAACTGGTCATAAACAAATGTTTTTTATTTTACATTTTTATTTTATTAAAATAGCTAGCTCAGCACTTTTTTAGCCTTAGAAAGTATTTAATATACATGATTATCTGAAAATGATCTAGCAAAAAAATATTGACCAATTGATAGAAGTATCTACTCGACAACCTCGTAGTTTGATGTATTTTTTTAAAAACGACATTCTTTGAGTTTTGGCTCATCGAACTTATGATTATGCAGGAGTATATTAATAAATTATAATATGGAAAACCCATGAATGTTAATATTGTTTAAAAACGTACATACGTTTTTAGAAATTAAATTAGATTTAAAGTGAATATACACGAAAAACTTAAAAGTTAAAAAACATTTTAAGTTGACGGAGTTTCTAAGTGAAGTTTTTATGAGAATTTTATAAACATACAAAATTTATTATAATTTTTTGTATTCATCAAAAACCAACATTAAATGTAAGAAATAAAACTATTAAACATAAATTTACAAAATTCCCCATTACTACTATTTTCATGAAATTATTTAATAAACTTTAAAAATATACACGTCAAACATGTATAAATAATTCTTTAAAAAAACCTGAAAGTATTTCAAATAAGTTCAACACTAACATATTTTTTGTGATTTTTAATGAAAAATATTTAAAAAAAATAAACAAATCGATATTAAGCAAATCACCGTCATCACGAGGCGCTCAAGCCGATAATCCATTCCTTACATATACCCGTCGGCAGTGAATCTGCGAGCGAATACAATCAGGTGCAAATTGGTACTGCAAGGACTGAGCGACCTACGTCCTATACACCCCAACGCTTCGCATCCTCACATTCCTATATCACCAACCCTTTCTAACGCACATCCCCCGATCGGCGAAAACCGACAAACGAGAAAGTAAATATATCTCGAATCTAAACTTTTAACGAGAAAACTGCTTTATAATTCACCCCAAGTAATTGATTTTATTGAAGTTATAAATTGTGTAGACTACGCTTTTTAAGTAAAACCAGATATTTGGCATTGTTGACTCAAAAATAAATATTTTGTTTTTGTTGATTGAAAACTTTGTTAACATTAAAAAAGTAAAAATAAAGATTATGATATGTATATGGGTATAAAACATACGACTAACTAAAATTGTATTATAGCAAGTCGTATATTTGACTCACTACTGCCCCATCGATCATGGGGTCTGTAGCTCCAATGTATCCAAACCTTAAAAAACCAGACCACCAAAGTCACAGCATGATGAATGGAGTCCCCGATGTACACGATGAGATCATGAAAACCTATTTGACTTGCTGCCTTCTTCTACCGCCAACTGTTTTTTTTTAATCGCAATAAATATTTGCATTTATATAAACAGTGGTGGCCAAATGTATTAGGCACCCCCCACATAATTGGATTATTTCTTTAAATACTAGTACTCTTGGAATTCTTGCTATTTTTTCGGATTGTATCGTATTTTTATGGATTTTACCTACTACTTATTACCTGCTATCCCGAATACGACAGTTAGGGGAGTGGTTTATTTAAAAAAACACTCTTTTACTAATTTCAAGGGTCAGTTTTATATGTAAAACATTGCACTCCAGTTATTTTAATCAGTGAAAAAGCGCAATTTTTTCAAGTGTACTTTTCATTAAAACCTTCATTATTTTATATTAAAATGCCAAAAAACGTGATTTGAATGAAACTGAGCGGTCTCAAATAATTTTTATTGAATTCAGAAGCGTTGACCTAGGTAAAAATAGCTTAAAAAAATTCAATGCGATTCAATCCAGTGTGCGGTCCCAATAAATTATTAAGTATTTTTTTAATCCAGTTTTTATGAAAACTGCCCAAAACTCCCAGAAAAAGGAACATTTAAACATTTTCAAAATTACAACTATTTTATTAGGATTCTCTGTTATGGTAAAAGGAATATGATATTTTCAAATTCGATTACGAATTTTAAGAGAAAAATTGGGAAAACAATATTATAGGCCGTCTCGGCGTTGTTTTCCATTACCAGTTTAAGGGATGGTAGCCTTTACGGTTCAGCGGTGAGGAGCGGGGTGCGGAGTGCGGGGCGACGGGAGGGACTCAGTTCATTTAGCGCCACGCGCGCGGAATCTTAATAGCCCTCTCCAGTAGAGAGAGAACTGAACATAACCGACTGATGATTATGTTCGATTATAGATAAATAGTAATTAAAATAATTAAATCGGTTATAACGATTGATTGTCTCATATTCGGATACATAAAACGAGTATTAGAATTAATTATGTCTCGTATAAATTTAAATACTGGGGAAATTCAAGCTATATCAGTTCTTTTTTTATAAACTAATTAATCCGAATTACTTATCTATTACTAAATAAGTTCTTTCTTAATAACGTAAAAATATTTGAGCCTTATTTTTTCTACGTTTTATTCAATCATAAATATTTTTAATTGCTTAAAAAATAAAGATAATTTTTAAAATTAGAAATCTTTTTGTGGATACTAACAAGACTACAATAAGAGTCGTTGTTGTAATTGTATTAAATAAAATACATGAATCAATAATTTTTCACAATTTTTTTTCTTAGCCTATTTAAGATCTAGTTCAGTAGTTCTCAATTAGTTTTTTTAAGTACCACTTCAAGAAAGACGAAAATATTTATCGTGAAATGATAAAAAAATCTATTTTTCAATTTTTATTATCATCAAAATACAGTTCTAATGACTTTGAAAATCAGTTTTATGTGACAAATGTGATAAAATTATCTTAGTCAAGAGATTGTTCTTGATACGATTTTGGATCTCTGAGGGTGCGCGTACCATTAATTGGGAAACATTGATCTAGCTTTTACACATACGAGTACACTGCAGTGTTGGATACGTTGGGCCGCTAAATTTAAAATCAGTGAAATATTTGACAATTTATTTCACTTTATTCAACCTTATCAGAGAAAGGTTTTTTTATTCGGTTATGTAATAATCACTCGTTAACCATGACAGGCTGGCTATTCGCATCACTATTTCCCAACCAGGCCCGTCCGCGGCCCTGACAAGTCGTTCCTGCCCGCTAAGGAACACTGTCATACTCATTTCAATATTGTAAACCCACAGACCTAATTATTCCCAGAGAACTGCTGTTTGCGGCAATTTATCTGCCTTGGCTTAGACGAAAGCTCCAATAAGATAATAAAGTCATTTTATTGAAAAGGGTCGGCGGGTGAGAATTGAGGTTTTGATTATATTGCAATTCGCTTGTAATTGTTTCCAAATAATTTATACGTATTAAAAACATATGTTGCATCCACTTGTGCACAACCACAAACGACATTATCAATAGGCAAAAATTTTTTCAGTATTTAATTGTAGATGTATGTATATGCGTATATGTATGTATATATATATATATATATATATATATATATATATATATATATATATATATATATATATATATATATATATATATATATACATATATATATATATATATATGTATGTATGTGTGTATGTATGCGTATGTATATGTATGTATGTATATTTATAAATTTATTCTTATTTTTAAACTTCTTACCTAGAAAAAATCCTCCTTCCTGCAAAATCAATTTTTTATAACATACACTTTTTTAATTTATTTTTTAATCTCTGGATGTTATTTAATAGTTATTTTAACATAAATGTGGAATTATAAATTAAATTGGCTTTATTTTAACGAAACTATTTTTGTTAATGTAATGTAATGTTTATTATTGTTAATGTAACTATTGTTTATTATAAAAATATATAAATTTTTTGAATTTAAGTCAATCTCATTTTATCCCCACCCCTATCCTTATCAAAACTCAATAACTTTTTCTATATTTCTTTTTTTATAAATATATGTTTAGTCATAAATTAAACCCCGAAGAGGGCAACAGGTTGTTGCCGAAACTAGTTGGTTATTAATAAAAATGTGAGTGGATCAAAAAAAAAAGTCTTTTTATTTCTCAAAATAATATATCAATTTGATCCACAGAACTAATGCTTTCAATATTCAAAACATAATCTCATTTTGATATCTGATCTCATCATGATGATGATCGCTAAAAAAAGAGGAAAATGGGGTTCAAAAACAATGAATCAGAAATAATTTCAAATAAAAAAAAAAGTTTAATTTTTTCTTAATTTTTAATAAAGAATGACGAGCTCTGATTAAAATAAGTTAATTTTAGGACAAGCAATATTAATTATACTACTTAATATAACATGAATTTTATATCAGAGGGAGCATTATCGGAACTCCCATAAATCTGATTATTATTTTTATTATAATGTGGTTAAATTTAAGTATCCACCTATGTAAATTGCTATTAAGCGCGCTTGAGTACTGTACAAAAGGTTCCGGGTTCGATTCCTAGACTATTCCTAGGTCCCTAGACTAGTAGAAGATGCATAGGACTTCCTTTATACAGTTAACCATCAATGTTACATTGTGTCGATAGAACGCAGTGATGTAAGCACCATTGGGTGCAGATAATGGTTCAAAGAAGAAGAAGAAGAAGATTTATTGAAGGTATTTAGAAAATTTTGTTCTCTTTTGTTCTACAAACGTTGTTTACATGTAGTTTAAATATTTTTTTTTTTATTCAAACCTTTTTTGTTTGTTATTTATTTAAATAAAAAAAATCGATTTAAGAATTATATATACATATACTTAATTTTTCTGATTCTCCTTTAAGCTATCATTATATTCAATATTAAAAAAAAACGTTCTAATTAACTTTGTATGTATAACAATTACATTTTGTTAAAATAAATTATTTTTAATTAAAATAATTCTTAGCAAATACCACTTTTTCTTCAAATCTACTGTGACACGTGTTTCGATGCATTCCGCATCTTCTTCAAACACTGTATGTGAAGCTAATTTTAAAATTGAGATATTAAGCTAATTTTAAATTTTAGAAACGAAATAAATTATATTATATTGCATTAAATATTATAGTATTTTTTTAATTGGTATCCATATTAAAAATTATAACAGAATCAAAACAGTAACGCGTATGCGACGCAAAAGACACCGAGTCTCTGTGGTAATATGGCTTTAAGTTTTTGTTAATTAAATTGTTTTTAATCTCTTTTGCCGCCAAATGAAAACGTACACCGGGATAAGTACTAGCTAAACAAGTGAGGCGAGGTGTTGGAAATTATTTCCGCAATTCTGCAAACGTGCTAAGTTTACGCCTAAATTTATGCATATCACAAGAGACTTGAAGAGTAACGCGACTGCTACAACACTAGTGGCACGTTTTTCAATCCGAACTGTGTATTTTAGGTACGTAATTTAATATTCCTCAGGAGACTCATTAACTTTAAACAAGTAGGAGTATGCAAATTGTGATACTAAATCCACAATGGTCTTCTCATTTTTCTCTGGTATTCTTCCTCTATTTTCTATTACGTAAAGTATTAAGATCTATGACTCTGGTAATTTTTTCATCAAGTTTATTTTATTAAATATTCATTCACTGTTAAGTGTTTTATATGATAAATGGTAAACAGATATGTAACTCGTAATAACTCATTGTTTTTATGCAGCTGCCCTCTAATTTGGGCTCAGATGATTTTTGATTAAGATTGAGATTCAGATTTAGATTCTCTTAGTTTTCAATTTAGATTCTTTAGATTCTCTTTTTATCTTAAGATTTTTCAATTTATTCATTTATAAAACACATTTCTTGATATTTAAAATCTTAAAAAGCAAATTTTATTAACACTTTGTCACACTGAGTTGACATTAAATAATAAAACGAAATCACTTGTTTTTTTAACACTTGAGTTTATTTCATTATAACTATGCTTTCATTTTCAGGTCTAAATATAAACTGAGTTGACATTAATTAGTCATTAACATAAATTATTCTACGTTTAAATCTTAATAGAAAGGTATATAGTAAAACGCCTTTTTAAGTTTATTATCACGTAACAATAAATATGGCACTAAAACATCAGCTACCGATCACGATGTTCCCAAATTTTCAGGATTATATGATCGATTGAAACAAAGTTTCAAAAATAATTATGCATGCAGCGCAATAAATTATAATATTGTTTAACAGTTTAACATAACCTTCATTTGAATATATCATCCTTGAGGTGGCACTATAGGAACACATACGTAAGGAATAAGGAATTCTCTCATTACTGCATTATTAAATTCACCCAAGTTTTATTGTATTAGACTATCAAAGCGTCTCGGGCGGAATGGGGATGAACGGCGGCGAGAGAAGGGGTAGTGAAGGCATTCCTTACAACAATTTCAAGAGTTATTTTTTAAGAAGATTTACGTATCACTGTTCGGGATGGATCAATTTGTAAAGTTATCATTATTTCCACTACGATTTGTAATTTTTCATTATAAAATTACGTTAATAATAAAAAATCAACTATCATACAATGGGTCTGCGGATTAATATCTTAATTAAAAAAAAACTGCTTCTATTATTATTTTAGTAAAAAAAATCCACACAGAATGAATCATTTTCTGGACACGACATATTGACAAATTCCTTTCTAATATTATTTTTTAACATCTTAACATAGATGAAGCAGAATATGGAAGTCTGGGCATTTGTCTATGTTGAGATGTCAAAATAATATAAAAAATTCCTTAAATTTGTATAAAATCAATATTTTCGTACATTTCGCTCACTCCTCTCAAGAACGTCATAAATAAAAAATCATTAAATTTTCAGTTGTGTATGTTTTCAGAATGCCCAGAAAATGTACTATATCCCAGCAAAAGAGGCATATTTTTTACTTAATATTTACCCGATACAGGGCAAAATGTGTTGTTTTTGTATTTTGAAGAAGAGGTATAATATAAATATTTTTTTTAAACATACTAAATATTTTTCGAATGCAGAAAAAACCTTCAGATTTTACCTTAAAAGATATATTCATTATAAAATAGTTTAATAAATGGCTTGATATTTATTTTTTAAATATTGTATTATATTTTTAAACTTTAAAAACGTTCTACTGAAAAATCAAGTTTTTTGATTTATGACTTTCTTGAAAGGAGTGGGCGATTTGTTATCAATTCTTATTACTTGAGATTTGTATAGGAATTGTTATTTTATGAATATTGTTATCAAAAAATGTAACTTTATTATTTTTTTTATCATATGAAGATATTTTGGTTGCAACAAATACAACTCCTAGAAACGAAAGTACGGGGAAGAAAATTACGGGAAATACATAACAAACCCAAACGGATTGATAACTAATATATTTAAAATTCGTTTTGGAATTCGCCAGATTCGCAGTCAAGAGCCTACAAAAATATGTTTAAAACTTAAATTTTATGTAAATATTTTCTTAGGTAATAAGAATCATAAATGATTAAATAATATTTTAAGTTATGATTAAATAAAAGACGCAGTAAAATATATTATTGGTAAACAAAGCATCAAAAAAAGAAATTGGAATAGCCCGGTATATTGGAGGTGAAAAAAAGAGAGAAAGCACAAATTCGTCTCTTAGATTAATTTTCCGTATGTTCTATCAAGATTAGTAAAAATATGTGAAATACTCAAAATGAAGACCTGAAATGTTAACACATAATAGATATACTTATTAAGAAAACGTTTACTTAAAATGATTATAAAATAATTTTATAATTTGTTTGATACAAAAATATTTTTTACACGTCATCTTTTTGAATTGATATTATTTTAGTTGAAAAGCGACATCTTTCAGTATTCAGCATTGTTACGGAATATATTTCTCCTTAGACAAGCCGATGGTTTGTTTCATTTCCATTACTATTTGCATACTATGGAAGGTGGCGGTAATAGTCTGAAATTTTCAGAGATAATTTCGATAAAAATATACATTTTACTTTTCGTTATTGTCAACAGATGGATGCTTCATTATTGTTTTGAGTTGACACTGAAAATGCTTTTCCTGAAAACGTAAAATGGGTTCGCGTCCTAGATAAACTCCAGTCTAAAGCTATCGGCATTTACAATAGATGTCGCATGAAATCAAATATGTACTGTATGATTTATGTTTTATTTTTTTAATACTAAAATGTTAATATTGATTTCTACGTTTCAATATAAGAAATCCAATTGAGATTAAAGTGAAAATTTTAAAAGTGAAAGTTTTCATTTTGCGGTAAGTTCTGTCGTTATTCAGTAGCCGAATGATCAAAGAAGTTACGAATTTCCAAACAATCTTTTCTTTCTTTTAAAATTGCGTCACAACAAAGTTTTAATTCCGCTCGGTAGTATACAAAAAGCTCTCATCATTTCTTCGGAATGGACAAAAAACATGAAACTCTAATAAAAAGTTTCCAGTTTGGTAAAACAGATGAAGTGTAAAAAAGAAAATAAGATTTTGAAACCGACTCGGCGGACAATGTTGTTAAATGGGAAATATGTGTCAAGAGCACTTCCAATATTTTCTACAAAGTAGCCTCGGAAAATATTCACTTTTAATCAACTTATAAATCTTTTTCTTAGACGTTCCTTTATTTTTAAGATAAAAACGAAAACAAAATTTGACTGATTGTATGAATTTCGAAAAGTTTTATCACCAATTTCCCTCTTTTAGGATGTTTTTCGAAAGCGATTTTTTTCGTTGTTTTGAGTTTAAATGTATTGAGAAATAAACACCGTTGTTTTATTTCAATTAGCGTTTTACATAAGTAACACATTTACATTTGATATGTATATTTTTCAAAACTTACGTGGGAATAAGTAGGTGTGCATCACCCGAGACGTGTTACAATTGTGTTGCGTTTGCGGTGCTTTTGATCAAATAAACGAATGTGTGGATCTAAATCTAAGAGAACATTATATCAGTATGAGTACAAACACACATATACAGTCATTATTGACTCAATTTGTTTTTATTGACACTGGTATTTTAAAATTATAAAAATAAACAAGTAATTTCACTTGTTTTGGTTTGATACAAATAAAATAGGTATCTGAATAGAAATGATGATTAACACAATTTTATAGTTTACATAAAACATTTCAACAATCAAAAACTTTGGGAGTATTTGTTCAAAAATAATTAAGATGTAATTATAAAAATAATTTGATTTCTAAGTACTATCCTTTGATGTTTTATAATCAACGTGCATTAGGAAAATAGTCCTTTTTCATTTCGCTGTTTCATTATTTTTGTACCATGGCACTTCAATTCATTTGTAATTACACATTGTGGGCTTACCCAAATGCATCGTCTCTCTTTCCACCCCTACATTTCAAGGGATTCAAATGGATATATAGAATACATAATTATCAACAAATACGTTTGATTTTGTTTAAAACATATTTAGATTTCAAAATTTTGAACGCAGTTCAGAAAGTGTTGTTTTTCTGGATGCTTTAAACCATTTGTAGCAGTAATCCTTCGTATGATTGACGCTGCAATGCGGCAAGTAGCGGTGATCAGAAAAAAGGTTATTTATTGGATAATATTGTTACTATATAAACCTATCAATATACAACTTAACACCTACAAAAATTAAGAAGATATTTTATTTGTAAAAAAAAATATATTTTTCAAACCTGAAATTAATATCTTTTATTTTTTAGTTTTACATCGTAAATACCACTATTTATGAAATTGTGGTATTTACTTAGTGAAATTTAAATTAAAAATGGATAGATTTGACCACAAAGTGGATCACTTAATGAATTAAACGAATGTTTGAAAACGCCATAACTAGGCGAAACAAATGTCACAATATTGATTTTTATGTGTTTTTCGAACAGTAAAATATAACTTAGTCGTCTCAAAAACCTGTGTTCGATTAAACATTTAATACATTAATAGATTGGTCTTGTAAATATATTTATGTTATAATGAAGCTTTTTTCAAAAGCTCCATTTCCAGCACTGTTCTCTATCCCGACGTCAGCGTCAGTCTATGTACGGCTGTGTCCACCAGCCCAGGGTGGCGTAGTGACCAGGGCCCAGTGGGTGCATGGAGTAGGGGATGGGGCGCTACGGACCCCTGGGTTGGGTTTCACCACTGCCACTGCTGTAATTGGAGTACGGACATCTTTGACGTATCACTCTATTATCGGATCGGCTAACATTATTTGTACTCAGTTGATTGGGTACTCCCCGTGTCGGTCGCTTAGGAGATGCAATTGATTCTGATGAGTCAATGGTTCTGATTCCGTCACAGTGAGCGTATTCAAATTTTTCTTCGATTTGTGTGACTGCTGAAATGGATTATTCCCAAATCACGAGTGAAGGTTTGTATTAGAATGAAATAACATTTCCATTCTCACAGAAAACAACACAAAGGTATTTCCTGCAGCCGATATCGATTATAAATAAATATGTAAATTCTAGTTTGTTCAAAATCTTAATTCTTTAGGATTTTGTTCTAATTCTAATAAGTTATATGCGACTTCGTCTTAGAGTTTCAACACAGCACTGCATTAAACATTGCACAAAAGACACAAAAGTAAAAGAAATGTTAAAAAACGTTTTTTTTACTGCAATGGCGGCGCTAATCTAGTCAACTTAAAAGCAACACATGCAATACTAATTATTGATCATGGCGAACAACGTGCTTCTTGACAGCCTTTGCTACCTCGAATTTTCAATCTTTCGATTTGTATTGGTGTTTCGATTTTTAATATTTTCTATGCTTCACAAGTATAGTGAAATCAAACATATTAAAAATGTGCGCTTTCTATTTTATACTATTTTACTATTTAAAATTATGTTATTTTGTAATAAGATTCTAGAAAAATGGTGTGTCATACGTTATAAAACAAAATAAAATATTAAAGTTGCTGGTTTTATTTCTAATTCATTTATTATAAATATTTACATTTAATTACAAGGAGTGTGATCGTCAATTATGGTACATTAAAACAATGTGCATAGTCTTGCACTTCAGATACGAGTCCAAACTTATATTGAATAAACATAATACGGAATATTCGATGATATTTATTTTCACCCTCCTCCGCTGAAAATCGAACAAAGGACTTCCGAAACGGTAAACAAATACTGAAACCACTTAAAATTATTAACTATTGGAGTATTATTTTATTATACCTTTTTTTGAAGCCATTTATACCATAATAAAAAAGAGAAAAAAGACTTTTAATTTAATATTACTTATGTAAAACTACATAGTTGAAGAGTGAGAATATGAATAAAGATGCACGAATAATTTATGCAGTCAGAATGATAAAGCGTTATATCCTCTTCACTTCTCCCTGCTAGGGTTAATTGAAACTTTATTTAATTAACTAAAAAATACATTTTGTTTATAAAAAGTACCGTTAACATTCTGGTATGGTTATATAACACTCTCATTTTCATTCATTGTTCACTTTGTGTAATACACTTTAAAAAAAAAAAACATTACTACGTGACTACCGCTTTCGGAATAATCATTCTATCATCAGGTCAAATGTGGATTAAAATGAAATTATGATGGTCTGACACTAACACAAAAATAAAATTTTGATAGGAAAAAAAGAAAATCAATGGTTATATTAAATAAAAAACGTTTTTCGGCGACTGTTATCTTTTAATTTCTTGTCCAAACTTTTTTTTAATGTCACTGTAAAAACATCAAAACGGAAAACCATTTTCTTTCATTTAAATTATAATGCCAGGGATATTTATGATTTATTTATTTAATATTATTGGTTTATTTGTCCACAATTCCTTATAACAACACTGGCCGATGACCACAAGTATCGATACAGTCTTCATTGATCGATCATTTGTGTACTTAGAAAAATAATATCGTGTCTCTTGCGGTGAACGGAAACGTAACGGGGAAGTAAGGCTGTATGTAATTGAATATGGCGGAAGTGAATGGGCGGAAGCTATCCGGATGTTGTTTGTCTTAGTGGAATCATTACCCCTCATTCCGGCCAACAAATTAAAGGGGTATTGATTCTTAAATAAAGTGCTTTTATTCAATTTTCGGGTTGTCGGTGTTCGTGATCTCAATTAAGATTAACAATAAAACTGAAGGGAAAGGTGAGGCAAATTAAATAAAAAGGTTGATTACAAGGTATAAACTTCTGGTTCTAATAAAAAAATGACACACGGGAAAATATTTTTAAAGAATAATACCAGAAAAAGTATTAAGTATGAATAAGCTTATATATATATATATATATATATATATATATATATATATATATATATATATATATATATATATATATATATATATATATATATATATATATATATATATATATATATATATATATATATATATATATATATATATATATATATATATATATATATATATATAATAATAACTACATTAATTGATTGGGCAGTCACTTTGTGGTAAAATCTACCCATTTTGAATTAATATTTTACTTAGTAAATACCACTTTTTCTTAAAATCTACTGTGACACGTGTTTCGATGCATTCCGCATCATTTTCAAACATCGTGTTTGAAAATGATGCGGAATGCATCGAAACACGTGTCACAGTAGATTTTAAGAAATAGTGGTATTTACTAAGTAAAACATTAATTAAAAATAATAATAACTAACAAACTATTAACCCACTTCACCGCAGGGGCAGGTAGAGAAAATAGAATGCCACAGTACCCAGTTTTTGAAAAAAAAAATCTTTGCCTCTTCCACAGTCATGCATCTCCTCATACATACCCGCCGATTATTTCGACTCCTCATCGCATTTGAGTATTTGTCGTACCTGATCTCGCCAAGTTTATTCGGTCTTACTCTGCTTCTTTTTCCAATTATATATCATAAATTTGTTTAGCAGTTTTTTTTCGTTTTCCTCCCTCATTCGTTCCACATGTCCAAACTTTTTTGACACACCTATTTATTTATTTTTTATCAATAATGCTTATCACGGCTTTCTATTTTTTCCTTATTTCACCATTCGAACATCTATCATTTATCGTTATGCCGCACATTCGTCTGAGGGATCGCATTTCGACTGTATTCAGTTTACTTTCATCATTTTTTTATCAACTCTGTAAAAAGTTATATAATATGAATAACAGTTACATGTTTTTAAAATACACATAAAATGTGGTTTCTAAAATTGATATTTAAAAATATTTTCAAGCTTATTATGCACGTTCCAACTCAAGTTTATTTTAACTGTAAGCTTATCAATAAAAAAACATTTCCACCTCTGATACTTGATTATTAATTATATAAAGGTATTGTGATCAGGATTGCGGTAAAGATACCAGTCCAGGGTAATAATAAATATGAGAGTGAAAAAACACTTACATTTATTTTGAGCTCCCTTATATCAAACCTGGGACTTTCAGTTTAGTCGCCATACACGCTAACAATAACATCAAGGTGGCAAAGAAAAAAAATATTGTTGGAACAATAATGACTAAATACTGGATATAAAAAAAAACTTCAAATAGTATTTTTTTTTAACGAAAATGTGTTTTAAAGTGTACATGTTTTTTATTTGCCATCGTTCTGTTAATGTCTGTGTATGGTATTAGGCTCGGGACTTTATTGCGATATAAGAAAATGAGAAAATAACGTTAAAATGCTGAAAATTTTGTTTTCCGAAAAATTCACGCATCGTTACCCTGGCGGGAAGCTCGCAAAATAGCGCCCTGAAAAAAGTTTTTACAGCTTTCGAAATAAGGGTAGTGGTTGTCGAGGCTCTGCGGGTGCGGATACATTAAACGAGGGTGAAGGTTCGTTCCCCAGAATATTACCACTAAGCCTGATTCAATCTAATCAATTATGGAAATGGAATCGGTTACGTGACGTGGACTCAAGACGCCGGAAACGGATATGGTCAGATATTCTGCATTAACCATTGCGAGTAAATAGAGCAAACGTCAATAGACAGATCATTTATAATTGACGCAAGGAGTTGAGTTGCATGACAGAGCTGTGTAGGTAAAGATTAACTAACAATATCATTGACGATGTATTTTTTTTATCTTTCTTATTTTCGAATAACAATTGTAATGAAAATAATATGTCATCAATTGTTTGCAAAAAATATCAAATTCATTATTTTCTTAATAATTGATAGCATATTATTATAAATGCTATATTCATCAACGTGTTATTTTTATTTACGACATTTTAAATCTTATGTTAATATTGAAGACATTGAAAAGAATTTCGTAGAGAAGTTTCAAAAACTGAATTGAAAAATTGCTCATATAAATAAAAAGTGCATACTTATAGGTAAATATCTGGGCTTCCGTGAATTTTGGTTTGGTTTAAAATTATGCATGAAAATAAACGTCAGTTTTCGATGGCTTCTCAAAAATTACTCGTTATAGATCAAGTTTATATTTTCATCTTGTTTTTCGAAAACGTTACATCACCAACTGAAACTTTAAATAAAAAATAAATCTCCTGTAAGAATTAATTAATTGTTTTTTTTTTGTCGCGTTTCTTATTTTTTAGTATTTTTAATTGTTTTCTGATTAATTTATGTTTTTTTTCTTAAAATAGGTTTTGAATAACACATTGAAACTAGTTATTATAATTAAAATAATAATTATTAATTTATTGGTTTATTACCTAATAGCTGGAAATAAACGTATTTATTTTATTTTTCATTTAGACAAAAGCAAAGTGACTTAGATATCTGCATTTCGGCAAAGTATTAAAAGCACCAATCAAAATTTAAAAAATTACTCGCAACCAAAAACGAAGAAAAATATTGATATTTTGAACTACCAACAAAACAAAGTACATAATTCCATACAAAATGACACAGCGATCATGGAATTATGAGCTTTTTTTTAACTTTTAATACGTATTTATTTCATTTAAATCAAGAAATTTGTTTAAAACTCAATTAAATATAAAAAGTTAGAAGTTAGAAGTTTTATATAGAAGTTTTTGTTTACAGCAATAGAATAACTTATGAATTGTATTTCAAAATGCAAGAGAAGGGGTAAACAAAATGTAAGCAAAACTAAACATCATTCACTTGTAAGATACGTAATAAAATACAACATGTTAGTTTTATTTGTATAATCACACCAATTGTATCAATGTATCACTCAAATTAAGTTGAAATCAAAAAAGTTGGGTTAGAGTACATATAAGAGCTAATTTACGTATTTTGTTACCTATTTTGATTGGTATTTGCCACCTCATACATATTACATTACTAACGTAAATAACTTTCCGCGCCAGCAACAAACCCGTGTGTGACATCTTTAGACTAGATGATTTATTCATGAAGGCTCCAACAAGGAAAAGGGGAAATTTTTGAATAAAAGGTAATTCTAATGGAAACACAAAAGTTACATGAATCACAATTTTTGACTCCGCGTTCTTTCGAATGAGGTATTTCAATTTTATACACAGATGTGAGAACGCGTCACGATGATGTTATTCAATCTGAAATTTATCTAATCAAAATATGAATATCTTAAAAATTTACTTTATTCTGTCAGTTTTCACAATTTAATTTTATTTAAAAACAGTGGCATTTATTACTTGAAGACAGATACACTATGGATATTTTTATGTCGAAAAGCTCTGTACGTTACAGAACATTTTAACCTAAGCCGTGAAAACGATTACGTTTTACATTAGTTAAGGTTTATATGCCTTGGCTAAGATCCATCTACGTTGGAAGGAATGAAGGAATGAATGAATGAATGAATAAACAAGAAATAATTAAATTTTTAATTTATTTCTTTGTATGGAATAAATATATATTGTTCCAAGAACCAATCAAAAGCAGACTCGTGATGCTGTTCAAAAGGTTGAGCCTTTTACAGCCATTTGTAATTTGAGAGCAGATTGTCATGAGCAGTTTAAGTATCAACATAAAGAAATATGTTACCTAAGTAATTGCAATACGATTGAATAATTAATGGAAAAAACAATGAATAATAATAATGATCAATACAATAACAACATTAAATACATAACAATATTGAATCCAACTGTTTACAATGTTTTTTTTTAATTGTGGTTTCGTTTGTTTTGCTTTAATTATTATTTAGGAGTGTGATCAGTGATCAGTAAACACCAACAGATCTTAAACACAATGTATTTCATTTTAAATTATGACAGCGAAATTGATAAAATATTAAAATGTATTTTGATTTTTAAGCCTTTAATCGAGTTCAAGTGATTTATTTAGATATTTTGTGTTAATTTTATTTTTAAAATGCTTATTTTAGATTTTAATTTCCTAATTTTTGTTTTTTTTTTAATATTGATTAAAGTATTGATTCATAAATGAAAAGTTTATTATGTTCCTAACTAAAAGCAAGTACTATTGAATTATATATTATGGATTCCATAACAATAGACTTTACCAGAATAATGAAATGTAAGCACAACGTACAAAATGTACATAAAACTTTTTTTGCTTCTACCTGTTCAAATATTTCTCCGGTTATGGAAAAGAAATATTCTCTGAATCAGACACCCATTATGTCAGTTGTAAGTAGTTATAAATAATATAAAATTGTGATACTTTGTACTGAAACTGTCGCTAGACGTGCCTCAGATTACGTGCCATTGTACTGTTGTTACGGTTACCACAAGGGCAGTTTGATATCAGGGATGAAATATTTTTTTTTTTACACAAATTGTTTTTATTTATTTGTTTAATAAATCTTTTCTTTCAATTTGTTTTGTTTTTGCATAAAACTCGCAACTTTTAAAGCCATCTTAAAAACATTGTAGAGCCTTGCATAATAGAAATGTTATCTTTTTTATGTGAACTGCTTACAACACTCTATTTTTTAAAGTTAAAAAAAACATCAAACAAAAATTCTCACAGAAATACGATGGATTAGATAGTTATTAGTAGTAAAACAACAAATAAAGTATCTTATTTAAAAACGGTATTGCAACGTTCTTTGATTATTACTAAACACAGCTTTTTTTATTAAACAACTATTAAAACAGTAATACTCAATGAATCTGTTGTTTTTTTTTTAAATAACGTTTGAAACAAAGTTGTTTTTCATAATATACTAGCTGTGCTTGTCCACGCGTTTCATCCTTCCAAAATCCATTATTTTTTTAAAATAACAGTATCAATAAGTATCCAGTTCATCATGAACAAAGTTAAGTATTGCTGAAACGTTCAATAAATGGCACTGCCATTGCGTTAAAAATAAATTCTTTTTCAAAAAATATTTTACCAAAATGTGAATATCTTCAGGAAATTAATATTTTTGAACAGACGAACAATATTATTTAAGTATATACATAGATATTCAAAGCACTAACATTGAAATTTTCTATTTTATAATTCACAAAACAATTTCTTATAAAATTACTATGGAAAGGTATACTAAAGGTATTTACAAAAAAAGTTATTTCGTTTGCTTAATCTTTTAATATTTTATTGTTCAGTAACGCATCACTAAGCAGAATTACTTATTAACCTGTATGTGTATATTTATACATTGTCTTATTTATCAAACAAATCTCTTATACGATTATCTTATTTTCCATAAAAGTTTACGAACCCATTTTTGCTGAGGGTTATATTATAAAACATAAATTGAGACTTCAAAATAAATCAGAGAGTAATTAATAGTTACATAGATAGACATACGCACTTTAGAATCTGGAAGGCATTTTTGTCTTTTTCCACTTCTAAACGAGATCGTATATCTTCCGTACGAACTTTATTTGACGTTAGTGGAATTGAGAACGTGCTTCTATTTCACCTTTTACATAATATAATGTGAATATTTGGGCGTATCCAAAACAAGTCATTTTCACCCTTTTTTGTAACTTGGAGCATCGCGTTACATTTTCTTTAGTCTGCCTTTATGCCAGACATACATGTCATGTAAAAGGTAATATAATTTAAATTGAACTTTTGAAAGCTTTTATTTTCATTTTCTGTCAAAGTTTAAACATATGTAGGATTGATGCAGAATCATTTGTGTAATACATCAAGAAATCATTTAAGAATCTGGATTATCGTTTATCATAAAATAGGTAGTAGATTTTCATATTTTTATTTAACAATTGTATTATGCAAAACAAGTTTAATTTTATATTTTTATTTAAACTTATCATTTTATATTTTTATTAATTGTTTCGGCTTTCGTAGTTAGACATGATGAAATTGTAAATGAAAACAATTATTTTTTACCCCTTGCGTTATATTTATTTAAACAACTAGTTTCGGAAGCTACAAACGTTTCCATCTTCAATTATTTATGCTTTAGTTTATATTCAGACCCGATGATGGAAATTGAACACTTTTATCATATATTGTGAACTACGATTGGTGTAAAAAAAGAATTTAAAAATAATTATATAGGTATCCTAACTTGAGATACCTACATTTAAACATCTATGTATTATATTTTTAAAATTGAATATTAATTTAACAATAAATTTTATCTTTTAAATTAAACGAAAAAAGGATGACAAAAAATATGTTTTCATTTATTAAATTTTATTTTTAAATACCCAGACTTAAATCCTGTAAAGAAAAACATTGAATAGTATTATTCTATTCCCTTAGTTTTTCATAGATTTCCTTTAGATTCCTATTGTACAAACAAGAATAGAAGTAATTTAGAACGAGTGGCATTTCATTATGTATGTAATATGTATAATATTTCCATAAATATTATATTATTCGGAAACAAAGGAATAAGGGTGGCAGTACGCAGTTTCTCTAGTAGCTTTAAAGATAACTGCCGTATATTATTATTTATTTGTTTCGCGTAATGAACCTAGTTTATAATATTGTAACACGGGGAAGTTTTGAATAAGTAGGAAAACTTTACCAAAGTCAATAAAACGATATGTCTGAAAACAAAATCATCTCATACCATATCGTATTTACTATTTTCATTGCTTCATAAAGTGAAATAGAACATATTAGAATTGAAAAGTGTGCTTCAATTTTATTTATTATTTTCTGTTTAATCATGTTGAGCCACAACGCATATTTGATTACAAAATAACTTTGATATATTTTTTAAAAGAGCTGGTTGTTTATAATAAATACTGACAATACAGAGAAGTATGTGAAATCAAAGATGTCACTAGGTGGAGAAGGCAACGAAGAAGACAATGGTATGCGCAAGTGAAACAAATGGAACTATCCAGACTCCCCCACATTGAACTTCACAACATACCTCAAGGAGGACGACTCTCAGTAGACCACCAAAGAGATGGATTGACAGCTGGGAATGGACATTGCAAGAAGTTAATCCCTCTTAAAAGCAGGCCACAAGGCCTAAACTAAAAAGAAGAAGAAAAAAAAGAAGAAGAGAAGAAGAGAAGCAGAGAAGAAGAGAATAAAAGAAGAAGAGAAGAAAAGAAGAAGAGAAGAAGAGAAGAAGAGAAGAAGAGAAGAAGAGAGAAATAAAGGAAGAGAGGAAGAGAGGAAGAGAGGAAGAGAGGAAGAGAGGAAGAGAGGAAGAGAGGAAGAGAGGAAGAGAAGAAGAGAAGAAGAGAAGAAGAGAAGAAGAGAAGAAGAGAAGAATCGAAGAAGAGAAGAAGAGAAGAAGAGAAGAAGAGAAGAAGAGAAGAAGAGAAAAGAGAAGAAGAGAAGAAGAGAAGAAGAGAAGAATAGAAGAAGAGAAGAAGAGAAGAAGAGAAGAAGAGAAGAAGAGAAGAAGAGAAGAAGAGAAGAAGAGAAGAAGAGAAGAAGAGAAGAAGAGAAGAAGAGAAGAAGAGAAGAAGAGAAGAAGAGAAGAAGAGAAGAAGAGAAGAAGAGAAGAAGAGAAGAAGGGAAGAAGAGAAGAAGGGAAGAAGAGAAGAAGAGAAGAAGAGAAGAAGAGAAAAAGATAAGAAGAAGAAGTAAAATCCATTGGGCTTAACCTTTCGCCGTACGGTGATAAGTATTTTGTATACCATATGAAAATGGGGAAAATATGAATATTCCTAATTGTTGCTTTTACTGACCATAGTTGAAGTTTAAATTGATCAATTTTGTAATGTTAGCTGTAGTAAGTATTTGAAAACGAGAAAAAAATACATCGCAAGAAGCCGCCTTAGCTGTCGTGATGACACGACCACCATGAAGGACAACTTGTGCGCTGCTAAAAGGAGATTGGCGGAAAAAGTATAAAGCCGCGTGCGCGTATACGCAAAGCTCGGCACGCCCGCACACACTGAAAAACGTTTGTGCATTGGTGATTCTATTTCTGATTTTATATAATTTATTTATTACTGCAAATGAGTAACTTTTTATCAATACTTTTAAGAAATACGTAATTGTATTACGGAGGAACATAAAAATTCTGAGCCCGTATCTATTACATTTTTAATTGATATTCTAATTTTTAAAGTCAAGTTGTAGTAAATGAATATTGGCGAGAGGGGAAGGTAAATGTAGTAAAACATCATAGGGAAATGTTTAATATCCCTGCTTCCGCTCAGTCGGTTAGTAGTTTATCAAAGTATGATAAAACTATGTTTATATTTCTGTTTTTGCAATATTGTGTTGGCAAAGTAACCCGTGTTTACTCTTTAGCATATTACAGTACGTTGCTTGCCCTAGAGAGTAACACACAAGCAAAGCAAAGTCTCAATGAATATAGCAAGGCGGCAGATGGTGTTGTTTTGTTAGTTTAATTTCTTACCATCTGAAACAAACGTCTGATACGTTACAAGTAAGGAAATGAATAAATTCCGCAGTGTATAATTACGCTTTTAAAAATAAACAAACAAATGACCTAAACAAGCGTTTTGCTAAGAAAGCTTTAGAAATTCAGAAACTTAAATGAACTTATTAACTACGAGTATAACCCAGTTTTTTTCTGCTGTGGTAGGCAAAGAGAAACGAACGCCTTGTCACTCTGTCTTTGCAAACATTTTTCGTTTATTCTACATTCATGCATCTCCACATGCATACCCGTCAATTATTTTGACTCCTGACACGGCCGCTTTCAAGTATTTGTCAAACCTGATCATGCCAATTTTTTCTTGGTCTTCCTTTGCTCCTTTCTCTTTAACATTTTATTCCGATCATAAATGAGTGAAGAAAGCTTCACTCATTCCTTCCACATGTCCAAATCATTTCAACACGCCTTTCTTAATTGTATCGATAATGCTTATTTCAGTTTGATTTTTTCCTTATTTCATCATTCGAACATGCATACATTGTTTTGCGCATATTTGTCTGACAAATATGAATGTTAGTATGACTTTATTCAAGCAAATTTATTAATTTAACGAAATAAAAGCAGTTCAAAGAAAAAGATGGCTTACGTAAAACGTTGTTTTGTCACGTCTTGTTTCAAATTATTTAATTCTATTTTTTTATGTTTTATTACAAAAACAGATTTCAAAAGCAATCATTAATTATAAAGCGATTTAAAGTCCTCAATAATCATTTTGTAAGACTTTAAGAATCTTTCTTCATTGAAGACAACCCCATCTCATCGTTCAATTTTAGCGCATTCACGGGACTAAATAAAACATTTTGTTTTCTAAAAGTTTTCCTTGACGCGGGTAGTGTCAAAAATAAGTGGGACGTTGTAGACCCCCAAACAACCTTCCTTCCAGGAAGAAAAGCCCCTGCTTACATTTATGTTAAGCCTTCTTACCAGCACCCTTGCCTTGAAGAAGACGATTTGTCAAAAGAAAACAAACAGACAAATTCGCTTTACAAATAATTAGGGCCGCGCTCAAAGCATAGAAGATTTTTTAAGTTGCATAATGTTTTATTGTTTTTTTAGTACATTTGTTTTAGTAATTGTCATAGTCTTATAATCAAGATATGAATTCTCAATATTTTTTAATGAGTGTGTTCTGATATTTTTTCACCAATCTGGGTTTCTTCTACACTTAGAAGTTGTTTACATACAATAAAATTTGTGAGTAAATTTATTGATCAAATTACAGGCTGCGTAAAATTGAAAATCGTGTATTCAGGCGTCTCCTAGTATGTAAAATAATCCGGTGAGTATTTTGCAAACATCTAAATTTAAAAAAAATCTGCTTAATAGAAGCCTTCTTAAACCATCCATAGATAATTTATTATTAGATTAAAACCAATATTTTTAGCTTTTCCACTTTTTTATTTGACCAGCGACCGGGTTTCGTCGTTACCGACATCATCAGACTGGTGGACCAGTCTGATGATGTCGGTAACGACGAAACCCGGTCGCTGGTCAAATAAAAAAGTGGAAAAGCTAAAAATATTGGTTTTAATCTAATAATAAATTAAAAATGCAATTCCATCACGAAGTGTCAGTGGATAATATAAATCCATCCATAGATAGTAACAGTGAGTTCACACATAATCCATCTTGAGGTTTTTTTATGTTTTCAAGAAAATTCGCGTCTCATCGACCAAAAATATAGCATATCGGTAGGGTATTTTGTATTTGTGCCATTACCTGGAGAAATATATATTACATTTATGACATTTGTAAAAATAAAAGAGCAATCTTTCATGATTTAAATTTAAATTACATTGTAACCCTGGCATGAGGATTTCATACGTTTTACTTTAAAGAAAATAGGGCGGTTAAAATTATGTAAAAAAATCGGAATAAATACGTATTGTATTTATCCAAAACAGAGTATTAAAAAATCTTTTATTTCATATTTACGTATCAATTTGCTTTGAACCCACGATAATACTCGTAGTATAAATATCACAGATAATATTTTTCTTTTGTTACTAGAAATAGACTTCAGATGAGGTGCCACATTATATTTACATTACATTATTTGGCGCAAATTGCGAAATAACATCTCAAGATATCAAATAATCTCTTAAACCCTTTTAGCACCGAATAACTGTTAACATATTAAACCAGAACTTCCCAGATATTGAAGACCTATGACAATTGCTATTCACCCTTTGATACCGGAAGGCTCAGATACCTGTAAAGATTGGTTCTATCCTTTTGACGACTCTAATACATAAACAATGTTAAGTAACATTAAAAATACACTGTTATATTGATAATCAGATTTTTTTTAAACATTTATTTAATTATTATTAAAGAAAGACGAAAAATAAAATGGAAGTCTGGGCATTTACAGGGCGTACGACCTATCATAGCCTGGTTAAAGTGATTACTTTATACACGTGTAATAATTACCCTTCTACCCATATTTGATAACCATACCACTCAAATTTCAGAAGTTATATTTATCCTTTGACGGACATTTTTTTTACATGTTAGTTTTCGGCATCATCTATGATTGAGTCGGATAGTTTTTTTTTATTAGAAACCTTCATAGAATGTATAAAAGATTCTTTCCGAATTATTTGACCTGCTAGTGTTAAAGGAATTATATTCAGTGTTAGTGTGTGAACAAACAAAATAACTTTTTTTTAAATTATGTTATCGGGCTAACAAAAAATCTTTTCAAAAACTTCATCAAACATTCGGTACATATTAGTACATGTACGTCTCGGCAGTATACATTTTTGGTGTATTTTATTGTGACACATTTCTTTTTGACTTCTATCAAAATTTAATCTCTCAAGGTAAGAAAAATATGACACACGCGTTCTTACGAGTTTTTATTTCCATTTACGGCAATAGAATAAATTTTTACAGAAAAATAAAATACAAGGCTAAAATATTTTTTGTATTTCAAAAACTTTCGTCTAACATTATATAACTTGAATAGGATTTGAGAATGAATACTGAAATATAGAACAACTTTATTATTATTTTTTGAATTTTTTTCTTTTCGCACTTTATTTTTGAAAATGCAAAAGAAACGGATTAATTAAGTGTTTTCTTGATATCAAATTGTATAGAAAACACTAATAAATCAAATTTATATCTCACTATTATACATAAATTCAATCTGCTTTTTATTTGGTTACTGTTTATTCTGTTAAACAATATCTTCTGTTTTTACGTTGAAATTAAATGGCAATTAATGTTTATTAAAATAATTAAATTCATATATAAATTGTGAAAATCTCAAGACAAGAAACGAGTGTTAATTAATTTTAATATAAAACTGTAAATGCAAATATGAAAAAAAGTGGTAAGTACCTTTATATTGGTGAGAAAAATATATTAATTTTTTTTGTTTACTATCTTGGTGACTTGTGTACTTTTGTACCAAAGTATTTAACTGAGTTTTAAATTTTGCACTGATATTTCTTTGCGGAACTGCATTTTAAATAATTGAATAAAAATAATAATGTCTTTTTTCCATTAAAGTTTTATTGAACCGGTGACCGGGTTTTGTCGTAACTGATATCGTCAGACGGGGATTTAAGAGATTGAGACACATGTCTGATGACGACACCCGGTCACTGGTCAAATCAAATATATCTGGATTTTTTTTTAGCTGAGTACTGCAAATACTCAATATGTTTGTCGTTTACAATACATGTATATTTTTATAGCTATTTCCATTCTTCTGGTAGTGTGTATAAAATTATTGATAATTACATCATTTCATGAAAATATCAATCAAAGATATACCTATTTTAAGACGACACAATATGATGGTAGTTCAATACAATATAAAATGTATATAAGGAAATGGAGATCATTAATTTTGTTTCACATTTTTAAAGAGAAAAACTGGTTGAGAAATACCGAAATGAGAGGAAAAGGAACTTTGTTTATTATTTGTACACTGCGTACCGCAAATCATTACAGATTTAGCGGAGACGTTCCCAAATCGAGTTACAGATTTGCAAGCTGTAACTGTCTGCTTCGTTCCAGAATCAGGAACCTGGAATCTGGATACTTATCTCTGGAACCTGACGCCACCTGACAGTTTACGCAAATTGAGTTTATCGTGACATTTTCAGCCGAAGCGCTTCTAACTTAATAAATGCATCGTTTTATCATTGGAAATAGATTGATTCGTTTAACGATGTCTACACAAAAAAGAGATGAAAGTCTCAGAGAAAACTTTATTTGATTGGGATGGAAAAAGATTATACGAAAAGCTTTTGAATTTTTCGCGATGAGTATCAGAGGCATTTTTGTCATAAATAATCAACAGGTTCAAGAATAACAAAAAATGCTTCTCGGAAAATAAATACTATATTTTGATAGAAATATTTTTAGGTGAACTAATCTTTCTCATAGACAAATTCAATCTCAATTTGAATTTATTTAATTTAAATGTATGAATAATATGTTTTATTAATAAAATGTTTGCATATCATTAAACAATTCATAAAATAAGGATAAATTATGGCTCAATTTGTCAAATGTGAGATTCTCATTATAATACCCGAGTCGAAAATACTAAATTTTAATATATTTTTATTATTTATTCTACCAGATACTGGATTATTCATAAAACAGATGATTAGAATGTATGAAGAAATATAAAAAATCTACAAATTCTCAACTTATGGTGGAATTACAACTAACAGATACGAAAGGAATCCTACAACAGTGCATGGCATTTTAAAAAAACTTGAAATATTATCAGTTATATTTTCTCTACAAACGTGGATTATTTAAACATATATCATTATTCAATTCATTCAAACCCTTATCCGCACCCCAATGATGCATAGTGCACTGCATCATACAAACGCAGTGTTATCTTAATCGTTAACACATGAAGGAAAGGTGATCAGCCCTCCACTTCAGGTACCAGTCCAGGGCAATATGGAATAAATATGAGAGTGACAAAATCATTTATATTTATTTTACCCCCCTGGGACTCGAACCCGAGAAATAAAGAACGGTAGCCGAGCGTGCTGTCCATTACACTACGGACGCGGATTATTATATCTTTGGTAAATATTTTTTTCGTTGAAATTATAATCGAATCCGAAACGTTGTATGCATTACTGGATTTCGACTCAGCCTAATGTGATTTGAATAACGGACGGGAAAAGCGATAACTATTTGTATGCAATTAAGGATAATTAACGTCGAATATCGTGGAAACGTGCAATTGCAACTGAGTGCATGCTAAAGGACAACAAAAGGTCATTATCCACAGTGCGCTGTCCATCCCCGCTCCAGTTTGGGTTGCGTTTGGTATTGCTTGTGATTAGGTAAAGGGTGGTTTGGGGTGACTACACTTCCTTCAGGGGTACTAACATTATGTAAATAAACAAAATAATTTAAACTTAAAATGTAACTTTTTAAGGTCCTTGTTAATTTGTTTGTTGCATCCTGACTAAACTATTGTAATGCAATTTATGCAAAACTCATAAACAGTTAAACGGTTTTTAATACTGAAACACATCCGGAACACCAAAATATTTACACATCTCTGAACCCTTGAGAAAACTACTCTGGTTGAGGTGATTAGATATAATAACATAGTATAGTTTTACAAATACATGTGTGTTGTGTTGTGAACTTTTATTATATGATTCCCATCACTGTGATGTTACCAGATAGAGATAGGTTTCCTATGGCATGGAATATATGGCCATTTTTAAGACTGGCAGGAATTTGAAATCAAACACTGGACATTTTTGTATTAATTTTGAGTATAAAATGCACCTGAATTTTTTATGCAATTATTTAAAGAAAAAGGTGGGATTTATAGTCTGTAAAATATATTTATATTTACGGTACAATAATTTTTGTTGCTATCGCAGAACGTACTCCCGGCTGGCTGGGTGCTGCAGGGGGGTCGAGTACCGGAAGTGAGGGGTCTCTGGCCCCCGCGACCCCCCGCCCTCCCACCCTACCGCTCCTCCGCTTTCGCTTTTTAAAATAACTATAAATATTTTATTACAACTTAATTTTAATTTCTACCGGTTTCGAAGCTAACCGCTTCTTTGTCAAGACCTATTAATTAATTAACCAGTCTTGATAAAGAAGCGGTTAGCCTCGAATACTAGTTAAGTTATAATAAAATATTTATAGTGATTTTAAAACAAAGTAACATTTTAATTATAAAATGGAAAATCACAAAGTTAGTGCTTCAAATATAAATTGTACAAAAAAATGTACTGTAACTATTATTTTAAATCTCAGTATGTAAAATTATACGTTTAGAATCATGCGAACATCTAAGGGTGTCTGTTAAATAAAAGCTTACTCAAACGATCCATAGATATCTCCGGTGTATTCATACATAAAGCATCATGAGGTTTGTGACATATGTAGGATTTCAAAAAAGTTAGTAGTGTTGTTGTAAATCATGGGTAGAATGGTGTATGTTACACGTGTGTAAAGAGATCACTTAACAAGGCTATGACAGGTCATAAACCCTATAAATATATAATTAAGACTTTAATATTGTTCTTTATCTTTGTTGACATGTAAAAATGTTTTTTTTTTCACCGATATCTTTGTAAAGATGAAGAAAAATATGGATGTCTGGGTATTGACAGTACTTAATACCTGTCAACACTTCTTTAATGGGTAAACTTGTTACTTTCACTATTATATCACATATAAACTTATCTTTAAACCAAGATTGAAAATTTAGGAAGTTGTATTTATCCTTTGAATGACACGTTCATTCTTATGTGAACTCTCGATACCATGTATGATTCAGTTAGTTTTTATTTACTTTCATGAGATGTATGTAAGATTCTTCAAGAATTATTTTAGATACTAGGAAACACCTCAAAAAGACACCTCCATATTCATCTATGTTGAGATGTCATTCAAAATAAAGAAGAATTTACTAAAAAAAACAGAAAATGTTGGTCATGCCTGTCTTGTCGTGTTAGTACAAATACACGAACGAGACAGAGATTGAAGTGCAGAGATAGAGGGTGTAACTAATGATAGGGAAGGAACGCTGAATCCATAGTGGACGTAGTACACTGCATCACGTTGTCGGTACATTTTACTTGTACGTATAATCGTGGTGGTTTGTTCCACGTACTCCACTCACTCTGACGGAAGATGTGTAATTTTCAGATGAAACAGCTTAAACTGATATAAATGGGTCATTTCTGTACTAAAGCGTATATCAAGCGGGATGCTGTAGCAAATGGAAATGACGTCAGCTTTGGACAACTTCAATTTAATGAAACATTTTGAAATACAAATAATATCTAATATATTATTTTAAATAACACCTAAACATTATTTCACCATATATTATATTTGAAAAAACACTGAAAAATCATGTGAAGAAGATGATTCCTGAATACATTTGAAACACCTCTTTTAACATCACCTACTGATAACGTCCAGAGCTTTTTAAAGATATGTTTACTTTCCCTTAAAATGAAGTATTATTTTAAATTAAGTTAGTCAAAGCTTTAAAAATATAAAAACGTAACATCACCTTGAATACATTTGAAACACTTTCCCTTAAAATGAAGTATTATTTTAAATAAAGTTAGTCGAAGCTTTGAAAATAAAGAACGTAACATCACCTTGAATATATTTGAATCCAGTTTTTCAAATGTATTCAAGGTGATGTTACATTCTATATTTTTAATGCTTGGACATACTTAATTTAAAATAATACTTCATTTTAAGGGAAAATAAAAATATCTTTAAATAGCACTGGACGTTGTCAGTAGATGATGTTAAAAGGGGTCAATATACGAATAAGAAAAATATACGCCTAGCTTAATTATGTACTCATTATTAATTTAAGTTTTAATTGGTAAATATGTACCAATATTCATTACCAAGTAAAAATTAAACTAAAAATGGAAAGATGTTACCACAAAGTATATGCAGAAGCAATTTATAAAATGATTATTTATTTATGATAAAAATAATATATTGTTTGTAAGAGTAGACAAATAAGAATTGAAGAATACTTTGTGATATCGTTACACTAATAGACGTGTGAAATACAGCTAGTATGTCATAAAGGACTGTTTGCACGGTTTTCAGCTTTCCGAGTGTTTTGAAACGACACTCCGACAAAGCGTTGTGATTACAACTCAAATGTATGTAAATAAAGCTAGATTTCCATGTCACTTGTTTCAGTTAGGCCACTTTGTTGCGAAATGGCACAAGGCACAAGTTAGCGTTCTGCCACGTTATTGCTGCAATTTCCCAAGCATTTCTAGATACTCGTACCATGTTAACGAGACACTTTCCGATGTTACAATTTTTGTAACATCGGAATATGACATATCCATTCAGACTAGATCAAATTAATTGCATTTTTTTTCATGATAGTATGACATTATGCTTCACAGTTCGCAGTCTATGAGAGCTATTCCTAAGTAAGGAAATAAGTAAGCCCTGCGTTGAGTTGGGAAGAAATGAATATCCAAAGCACGTAGCCTCATTTATTTGTTTATTTAAGTGTATTATATTTTTTATAAATATATATAGTATAACACACTTTCGTGTAACTAAGCCAGCTGATTTGACTTTTGAGCGGAGTTTTTTTATTATTTTTTTGCTAAAGTTACTGTTTCATTCAATTTGCAAAAAATGTCAAGAACTTACGAAAGCAAAAAAAGTTTTTTTCATGAAAAAGAACGAAACATGTTTCACATCAATCTGAGACACCTTTGAATTGAAATTTCATCATTAGGGCGAATAATTTAGTGTCCGATATGAGAATCATAATAAAAATATTTAAAAAAAAACAGTTTGTAATACTAACTAAATATTTTTTAAATTTATAATCCATTAATTTATTTTGTCTTTGCTCTAAATACTTAAATAAACTTGAATGAATTGAATATATAGCTTAGAATAAAATAATGCATATTCTTGAATCAGGCTCGTATTTTTTTAAATCAAGGTAAGTTTGAATTATAGTGCATTGATAAAATGTAAAATGTGTGTTTTTACACAAAACATCATTTATTCATATGCAAAAGCTTCCCTTGTATGAAATTTTACATATGCATACAATGAGAATATATTTAGAAATAAATTGAACTATTTTTAAAATGGTGTAGACATTAACTTTACTGTATAGTTGTTTGTAATTTAATTAACTTCTTAATTGTTTTAATTAAAACTTTTAATAACACTTTTATTTATTTTTACTTTAATTAAACTTCAAAGTTTTTTAAATCGTACAGAATTGATGTCAACTAAGTAATATATTTCAAATACACATTCAGAATCTTCATTTATTACATTTTTCATGAATTTTCACTAAGAATTAATCCAGCTATATAAAAATATTTTTATTACAATATTTCTTTCTGTGATCAAAAATCAATTAAGCACACGAAAAAGTATCTTTACGTACAATTTTAATATCAAATACATATTGTCTACCAAATTTTAACTCCGAGATTTAAAAATATATATTTTTCTTTTGTATGTTTATCAAAACCATATTTATCTTTTAACCGCTACTGAAATATATATATTTTTTTAAGTGGTCAGGGCAATTACCTATCTTATGTTGGAAGTCCTAGGTTTACCACCCAGGGGAGGTGATAATACAGACGAAAATGTTTTTATCGGAATTGAAATTATAAACAATATTTAAGTACACTACGGTGTAAAAAAACAATATAGGGTTTTTCTATTTTTTTTAATTTTTATAGAACTCAAAATTCCATTTGATTTTTTGTGTACTCAAGAATTATGATAAAATGATATAGAGAAATTGTTTCGTATTTATAATTTCTGATATCATATTCACACATCACAGTTGAACATCTCCATGAATTAGCATTCGGTTCAAACGGAATGTAAGCGTTCACCACAGCAAACATACATACCTACATATGTATAATACATTATCTGTACTTAAGAGAAATTTGATCAATATGTATTTAATGTTTGTATATATTTGGGTTTGATGATTTTTTTAAGTATGAAATAAACTTTTTTGAAATTGTATAAAAACTCAGTCATGTTCAAATATGCCTTTTAAAAGTTTTATATAAATAACTTGTCTACAGGTAGGAATGTTAGGATTGAAAGTTATGAATAATTAATGTAAAAAAGACCGATTAAAAAAAAATAATTTGCGGAAATCGTACTAAGACGCATAATTTTTGCAGTCCAGTCTTTTGAAATTAAAATCCTTATATAAATAATAATTATTTTTAAAATTGAGTCTGAAGCCACTGTTTGTGTCAACTCTCCATTTAAAATTTAATTAATACTTGACTGTTTTTTAAGGGTGTACATTTCAAATCCATATAATAAGCTAAGCTTTCATTAGTTGAAAAATAATATAAGAAAATACTCTGGAGGATATTTGAGTTCATTACTCTTTAAGTATAGGTTTTCCGAATTTTTTTTTTCATACGAATATGCATTATTTTTTGACATGTCATCAAAGATGAAGAAGAATATGGAAGTCTGTGCATTTACGGGGCTTACGACCGTCGTAGGCTGGTTTAAGTGATCACTTTACATACGTGTAACATTCACCAATTCTACCCATTATTGACAACCACACTACTCAATACTTCATATATATAGAACTTCCAAGAATTTGAGTAGTGTGGTTGTCAATAATGGGTAGAATTGGTGAATGTTACACGTATGTAAAGTGATCACTTAAACCAGCCTATGACGGTCGTCAGCCCCGTAAATGCACAGACTTCCATATTCTTCTTCATCTTTGATGAGATGTCAAAAAATAATATGAAAATAACTCCTGTAATTGGAGATAATCCAGATTTTGTGAACAAGTATTTGGACACACTCAAAATGTTGTAGAATATGCATTATTAGAATTCTGATACTTCACTAAAGATATATCTTTGCGTTGTTTTATTTTAAAAAAAAACTTCTGCACTAACACAACTGTATATAAAAACTCTATACACATCACTATAAATAATGTTTTTCGATATGCAATAAGACCCAACTGCACTGAATGCAACAAAATATACATATTGCTTTATGATTCTGATATAGAGATGCCATGTAACATATACCTTCAATACAAATTTCACTCGACTGTGGTAAATATTGCATTAATGCAACACGACTTAAACCATCAGAGCTTCTCATCCCTCATTCTACTGTTACTTCCATATTCCATATAATATCCTTCCTGTGCCATATCTTCTACAAGGGAATGATGCCGCTAATTCTGCGCTTACTCTATTGAAATTCTCATTAAACAAATAATCATGGCGGCCTATCATTGCGAACGGCAAAGCGTGACATGAATAGTGAGATGTAACTAGATTGTGCAGATTTGTGATTTTTTAAAGCTGTGAATGCATTTTATGGAATTCTGGAAGAATAAAAAAAACTGTATTTTGCTGGAATGAAAATACAGTATTTTATTTTATGTTTCAATGTGTAATTTTTATTAACGTTATCACTATCTATGTACTTTTTAAAAAAGGTTTAAAAGAAAAACCCCTTTTATACATTTTCCGATTTACGATACTGTTAAATATTGTCTTGTGGTTTTAATTTTTTTTGCATATATTTAATGTTTAAAATTCACATTTCCATTATTTATTTAAGTATATTATTTATCAATATTATATGCGTCTCAATTTGAAAAGAAGATCTATAGTTTTTATACGAATAAATATGAGTGTTTCATCATTCCAGACCTCATTGGGTGGCACAAGTAATCACTTTATACACTTGTATAACGTTTTCATTTCTGCCCATTATTAACATCTATTTGGTTCTGTACACATACCACACCGGGATGAGCTTATAAGATATGAAGTGGCAAGCTTCCGAGAGAGACTGATCAAGCGTTCCAACCTTATCATAAAACTGCTTGTTGAACACAGATGGAGGCTGGACATGTGGCAACTCTAGTGTTGCAATTGCCAGAGATCTGATCTTCTCACATCACATCTCCAGAATGAAGATATGTTATTTTTCATATTTTTCTTTGTGTTATTTTGTGATAATATCTTAAAATAATACTTTTTAGTTAAAACAAAATATGGCTAATTAAGAACAACACTTATCACTTTGTCAAAACCGGTTTACGATGTCAATTATTATTTTATCACTTATACAATTTTTAAAAAGTATGATAATGAAAATAATTGCATTGATATAGTATCCTCAATTTCTCTTCCCATTGGGTGTTTTATTGTTACTCATATATGCGTAATTTCCGAGCTGAAAAAGTATCTTTCACTGCAATATCTACAACTTTTGACCTTTCAATTCTCGTGAACCCAAAAAACAAATGGATTTCACATTCAATTCACACGTAGAAAAATTCTCATTCTTAATCAATTTCATATTGTTTTTGGTCTAAGTTTGAAGCAGAATCAGGTTTTGAATAGGCACACGTTATTCGTATACGGTCACACCAGATGTTACTTTACTAGACACTCTCAGTTAGGTGTCGTGATTGGAATACTAAGGGTTGTATTTACAGAACTACGACTCAGGCACTTTTCTTCCAAGCGACCAAGAACAGAATATGACTCTTTGAATATAACAACAAGGAAGAGAGGTTTAAAAATGCCTCGTTATTAAATATTAATTTGATACTCATTTTTCATAGGCATAATAAAGACAAACAGGTAATGAGATACGAAATAAATTTTAAAAAGTCTTTTAAGTTTTTTGTTGATACTTTGTGGCACATTTTAAAAAACTTTATAAAATAAAACTTTTCTTTTAACCACTTTTATTTTTGGTACTTTTTTGTAACCAGTTTCGACAAGAACTTTGTAATCTTAAGAATTGGATGTAAACTTTATATGTGCACATATTTATCCTTGAAGATGACAAGGTACTTGTAAAAATCAGTTTGAAGAAAAATACCAAGAAAAAAAGTAGTTAAAAACCAAGTTGGAGTTTTATGTTATAAAGTTTTTTTTTTAAATAAAAAAAAAACCCTTTGAGATTTCTAAGCGTTTGGGTTGAAGCCTTTTCCTAGGCCAGTCGCTAAGTTCATTCGAAATTGCATCTATCAATCATGAAGCCTTCTTAATAATACAATAAATAAAAATCACAAAAATCAAAAACAATTTAAATTTTTTATTTATGTTGAACATACATAATTGTTTTATGCAAGATAAATTACACCTTTTGAAGCAAAACGTTATAAATTAAATAAAGCGTCTCGCACAAAATATTGTTAAAGTCCTCAAAATTCTGAAATCCTCTGAATTCAGCTTTCCAATGCCCAATAAAATTTCATCACTTTTCAAAGTAGATAGAGACCCGATACCAGTAATTATAGAATAACCTACATCATATTGTTCATATGACATAAATACTATTTTAAGTTATTTAAATTAATTATTCTGCAATCCATTCATGAAAGTAAATGGTATGTTAGTTTGATTGTTTTATTAATTGATTAAAAATACATTTATTAAAATACGTTTTTGGTCGAAAGCGGTGGGTAAATTAAGAAAATTGTAAATCTGTGCAAGATATTTCATAAATGGTGATTCTAAAAAAAATGTTACATTGAATATCTTCTACTAGCTACCGTGATGGAGGTCCCGGGTTCGATTCCTAGAGGGGATGAAAACAAATATTAGTGATTTTTCACTTAACTATTTATTTAATATTACCCCAGACTGGTCACTTTGCCTTCATGTAAGTAACAATCAAGACAACACTGGGTCAATACGACACTGTGTCATATTCACCATTGGTCTTGATAAGGTTCGAATAATAAATATATTTTAACTGATTTTATTTGTTTTTGTGCAGATAAGAAATAAAACTTTATTTTTATTTTACTTAGTAAATACCACTGTTTCTTAAAATCTATTGTGACACGTGTTTCGATGCATTCTGCATCATTTTAAAACACTGTGTGCGAAGCCACGTCTTATTTTAATTAAATGAAACTTTAACTTACAAAAGTTTAATGAATAATTTATATACAACATTTTGAGTGTGTCCAAACACTTGTTCACAAAATCTGGATTATCTAGTGAAGTTCTAGTGATTCAAGAACAATGTTTCTAAATTGGTTCATATATATAGAACTTCCAAGAATTTGAGTAGTGTGGTTGTCAATAATGGGTAGAATTCGTTAATGTTACACGTGTGTAAAATGATCACTTAAACCAGCCTATGACTGTCGTCAGCCCCGTAAATGCCCAGACTTCCATATTTTTCTTCATCTTTAATGAGATGTCAAAAAAATTGCAACAATGTGACTACATCAATACTAACTTAAATTGACTGAATCAATTAATGAAAGAAAATTGACATTTATTCAAAACAAATGTAAACGAAATATCAGAACAGCACTAAAAAACAACGTATTAAAGTGTAGTGCACTTTTTTCGAAATAGTCGAAATATTTTAGGTCGTTTAAGACAATAACAGTTTGGTAAATAGCGCAGTAAATATTCCGCCGTTATAATATCCCCCCGTAATAGGGGTTGCGGGCTGGTTGCACCTAGTCGACAGTAAAGAGCGCACTCTGACACCGCACGACAATAAAACCTTTGTTCACCGAGAAATTTTAAAGGCGGGTGTGAATTACCCCAACTCAATACTCCACTGTTTCACACAAAATTTTATTGTCATGTGAACGAAATTATATTTTTGAACATCAAAATTTAAACAATAATAATATAACCTAGTTTCTACTGATTTATATATTTTATGATTAGGCATAAAACATTTTCTGGAGTTTCTCATGTGTGTGAATATAATCCAGGATTCGGACCTCACATACCAATAAAAAAAATTCTGCTCAATAAAAAGCTTATTTTCATCTCACCAATAGATGTCTCTAGTGAAGTTCTAGTGATTCAAGAACAATGTTTCAAAATTGGTTCATATATATAGAACTTCCAAGAATTTGAGTGGTGTGGTTGTCAATAATGGGTAGAATTGGTGAATATTACACCCCCCCCCTGGGAGCAGTAGCCGAGCGTGCTGACCATTACACTACGGAGGTGGACATATTTTTTAACCATTCACTATTTTTTATATTAAATTTTTGCCCTGAATTCAGTGAACTTTTGGGTTCGGTTAAATTCTTAAAAACCTATTCTGTCTCATCCTAGTTTGAGCTTTTTATACATTGGCTTCTAGTACATATAAACTTGTTGGAAAATAGTAAAATGTGTTTTACTTCATATAATGGTGGCAGGTGTTAGTAACAGCGGAACTGTGCATGACTTCAGGCTACAGGGATATATTGGAGATTTCCCTCATCCTGTAAATTACATTTTTATTTGTATATATCGATTTTTTAGTAATAACACAAAAAGAGTAATGGTGTTTATTTTTATACCCAAGTATGAAATATTTTATGTCATTAAAAAAATAAAAACGTAAGTTACCAAAAAGACTGTACTCAACATATATGGGTTCCATATAAATGAGTTTCCAAGTGAAAACATTTAAGAACGGCCAGCTGAAAAACATTTTTTTATTAACTTTAAAATAAAACAACATTTTTTAACAATTTTTTAATTAATACACGTTTTCCAACCGGTTTCGACAAGAACCTGGTCATCGTCAGGGTTTATGTACTAATTCTAAAAACATTAAAATGCTCATAGTTAGGTAATAGTTAATAAAACTTCCCTTACGATACCAAAAACTTCCTCCGGTTGGAAAAAGTGTACCAAAAAAAGGAGTTAAAACAAAGTTGTTTTATTTTATAAGGTTTATAAAATGTGCCACAAAGTATTTGCGAAAAACATTCAGACCAAGACTTCGTTGACATTTTTTGTATTTGTTACAATCGCAACTGTATATTTTACTATTTTCGAAAAAACATAGGTACTTATTAATTTTTCGAAATTATTAACGCGATCAAGATTCTGAATACCTTTTCGCCGTATTAATTACTAACCAAACTTAGGTAGCTTGAACGAAATAATTATGAGAAAAAATATTTCATTTTTTTCCGGTCAGTTACCGCTTTCAGTCTTAGTATCACAGTGTAAATGATAGGAACCCATAGTTGAAATCGCACGAAAAATATTTTCTTTCGAAAATTTTGCGTCACGAGAAAGATTCGATAAAATAATTATCTTTTTCATTAATATCATAAAATTTCTGTACTATTTGAAATCCTACAAGTAATTATTTTTTTTTTAAAACATGATTTTGATGATAAAACCAAAGTAGTAAAATAACCATTTTAAAATATATATTTCTTTGGGAAATATATTATTACGATAGGTAGCCTCGTTTCCGTTTAACAAAGCTTATTATTGTTTCCTTTTCATAGGAAAAGAAAACTGATACTAATGAAGGGATTTTTGTGGAAACCCTCCATAAATATCAATTATCTTTTGTTATTTTCGTAAGCCAACAAAAATATTAACCCATAATATTTTATATTTTTGTATTTAAAAGGTTTCTTGAAATATTATACTTTGATTTATTTCATAGATTTTGATTCACATTAGAAATAAAAAAGGTTAATATTACGAAAGTCGATAAACTACAAAAAATCTGAAAGAGGCAGACTTACTTCACAAATAATAAAAAAAAGTTAAAATAGATTAATTCTCAATATTATTACTATTTAAAGCATATACTTTGTGGTTAGTCATTTTTAATTATTTAAAAAAAAATGTTATTAGTATTAGTATATAGCCACTCACCGAGATTTTTATGTCTACCGGTTTCAAGACGTCCCTATCTCTTCGTCAGGACAATCACTACCACAGCATGCAAACAATACTACCTTTACAAGCTTGTCGGATTGTAATTTATATCCCTAGTGCATGTTTGACTTGGCTCTTAATGCATGTTTGGGCTGCAACTCCTAGTGCATGTTGGTCTTCAGGTCGACCAAGATCGCATGTGTTAAACATTTTGTTTAGTTTTAAGTATGTAAATAGTGCTATTACTATGAACAATATTACCCTTCACTACTGTGAAGGGTTATATTGTTTGCATATTGTGGTAGTGATTGTCCTGACGAAGAGATGGGTACGTCTCGAAACCGGTAGACATGAAAATCTCGGTGAGTGATTATAAACTAATATTAAATATTATATATTTTTGTAAAAAAATTAATAAGTATGATAGATTTCTTTAAAAATGAATTCCTGTAACAAATATTTTGTAATAATTTGAATACTTCATAAAAACATTTTCAGTACCAAGGATTAACACCAAAAAATGTGTTGAGTAATAAATGCAAATATGTTTTTTTTAAATTTATTTATTAATTAACATTTTTGGATCATAATACAATATTTGAGATAATATAATATATGCATAACAATTTTACTGTTTAAAGATGATCTGTTTAAAAACATGAATAATTCAAGCAATTGTAGTAGGTATGTATCGATTATATTTTATTTTGAAAAAGGACTAATTTATGAACCTACACATATGTTTTGTTCACTGTAATAGTTATTATTGTCATGACATTTGAAACTAATTAAGGTAAACAAATTGGAAACTGATTACTGATTAAACTTTTTTCTTACCCATATAGACCTATGCCCAAAGTTCCAGTTTAATGGATATATTCATATGTACAGTTTAAAAATCTTCTTTTAGAAAAAAAATCTACTCGTCGATAGAATTTTTATATCAAAGTATCAACTTTTTTAATAATAAAATGAAACTCAAAGATATTTATTTATTATTAAATTACTATCTTTATAAGGAAGAAATTACTTAATTTACTACCAAAAAAAAGTGCAATTATGTACATATCTACGCATAATGCAGGTTATTATTTCATTTATTAGGTTTATTGTTCCATTAGATTTTTTTGTTGATACTTAGCAACTATGTTATTTACTAAAATAGTAATTAAATATTTTTTACAAGTCTGACAATTCTGTCTATTTTATTAAAATATAAATTAAATTCGAAATAAATGCGTTTTTAAAACTTTTTAGAGTAAAAAATATAAAATCACGCAGTCTTTTTTCATCCCAATAACCAAACATTCTTTTATAACATAATGGAAAAGTGTTTGAACATTAAAAATCGCAACGGAAAATGGCGACCGTAAGCGATAGCTCGCGGTGTTATCGTAAAGCTATAAACACACAATTTTACCAACCCTTAGTGTTTGTGTTACACCGAGTACATAAGGGTGGAACCTTCAATATGAACTGCTATCGTAACCCCATGATGTTTTATGTGTATTCCAAAATGGATACGTTCAAACTTTTTGCAAGGTGTTCCAAAACCACTTATATTGTAAAAAAAACCTAGTCTTAACCATCCTTTTTTTGGTTTTTGATATTATACAATATAACTTGAAAACATTTTAGAATTCTGGATTTTATTCAAACAGCAAACATAACAAAATTACTGATAAGTTGCCTTTATAAAAAAAGGTATTAATTTATGCGTATCCAAAAGTAAAGGCATAATTTATATTTGTAATAATATTTTCATATAAAAAATGTATAAACAAGCGTACTTCTTTTTTATTAGCACTCGCAACTCCTCGTACAAATATTTACAAAATAATACATTATATATATGTATATATATATTATATATATATATATATATATATATATATATATATATATATATATATAATATATATATATATATATATATATATATATATATATATATATATATTTATATAAAAATATATATATATATTTATATACATATATATATATATATATATATATATATATATATATATAATATATATATATATATATATATATATATATATATACATATATATATATATATATATATATATATAAACATATATATATATATATATATATATATATATATATATATATATATATATATATATATATATATATATATATATATATATATATATATATATATATATATATATATAAATATATATATATATATATATATATATATATATATATATTAATATATATATATATATATATATATATATATATATATATATATATATATATATATATATATATATATATATATATACATATATATATATATATATATATATATATATATATATATATATATATATATATATATATATATATATATATATATATATATATATATATGTATGTATATATATATATATATATATATATATATATATATATATATATATATATATATATATATATATATATATATATATATATATATATATATATATATATATATATATATATATTAATATATATATATATATATATATATATATATATATATATATATATATATATATATATATATATATATATATATATATATATATATATATATATATATGTATGTTATATATATATATATATATATATATATATATATATATATATATATATATATATATATATATATATATATATATATATATATATATATATATATATATATATATATATATATATTAATATATATATATATATATATATATATATATATATATATATATATATATATTATATATATATATATATATATATATATATATATATATATATATATATATATATATATATATATATATATATATATATATATATATATATATATATATATATATATATATATATATATATATATATATATATATATATATATATATATATATATTATATATATATATATATATCATATATATATATAAATATATATATATATATATATATATATATATATATATATATATATATATATATATAAATATATATATATACATATTTGTTTATATATGTATATGTATATGTGAATGTGTGTTGCATATACATACTTGTACGACACACATATATACTTACTATACAGGAATACCTCGGATAATGGGAATTTGATATGCGCGAAACTTAATTTACGCGCTGAAACAAAATTGTACTTATCGATACATTATCAGCAGTATTGTACTTGTATGTCAGTATACCGGAATGATTTCAAGGGTGAATACATAAGGAGATTTTCTAGCTTGGTTTACATAATTTTACACATTTCGATATTTTATGTTCTTTTCATAATAATAAAATATGTATAAGTATATTGTTACGATAAAATGCCTTCATAAATGAATATAATAAAATGGCACTGGTATTTAATAAGTTTCGTAAAAAAATCTTGTCCATATTCCTAACAGCGCTATAAATGAAAGCGTCACATTATTTGGTGTATTTTTTCCACTTTTGTTATTTTCTATATTGTTGTCGAAATTGCTTTTCGACCCTCCTTTGCTTCTCTGGTTTGTCGGAGGCTGTTTTCCTTGGGCGGGGTGAGGGGGAGGAGCGTTCCTCACCTTGCTGACGATAGTGACGTCACTGGCCTCACCGTCGACGTCATCCCCGCCTCCATCGTCATCGTCACCCACTTCAGCAGAGCCGAATTGGTTTTCTAATCCGGCTTCATTTTCAGAATAGTCAATTTCTTCGTTGTCTTCGAATGGTAAGGATTTACGAGTCGGACCAGGTATTTCTATTTAAAAAAAAACAAATGATTATATTTAGACCTGAAGATGGCAGCATAGCATACGAAACTAGTCGTAATAATAAATTAAACTCAAGTGGTGAAAAATAAGTTTTTTCTCTAACAATAAAAAAAACATTTAAGAATTATAGAAAAAAATACAAATAATGATGAGCGAATGCCAATGAGTCTATTATTATTTTTAATATTTGACATCTCAAAATAAATAAATAAAAAATTGGAATTCCAGACTTCCATATTCTTTATCTACGTTTAAGTATCAAAATTGTAAAATAACTCATGATTCTTATAAGTCGAGAAACCTAGATTTCTTTTTGAAGTTTTTGTAAGCACTCAAAATGTTGTGAAACTCATAATTAATAAAAACAAAAACAAGTCAAAATTTTATAGCTTGAAATTTTAGATGCAAAAATTTTATACATATTTTATTGATAAACATTTTTAAAAAATCCCTTTGAACGATCAATATAATCTTTGATGTGTATTGTATTGAAGATTAGATAAAAAATACAAAGAGAGGAGATATAATATAAATAAATGATGTCTTAAAATTGATAAAAAATATGAGTAGCCTCGAGTGAAAATACAAAAAAAAATTGCAGGAAAAAATTAAAACATCATTTTTTTTGTTGAAAAATATATGTGATCGTAGAAAACAATGTAATATACGTTACATTTACAATCAATGAAATTCTTGATACGATTTTAAGATGGGTGTAACATAAGGAGTAGAGAAAAAAGCTAAGATACCAAAAATGAAGAAAAGAATTAGTCTGAAAACCCAGACTTAGATAGAAGACCTGTTTACCATAAAAAGTTATTAATGTATAATAAGGTTTTATAAACTCACCATATAAGCGAATATTACTTTCAACTTCTCCAAGAGAGTTCTTGGCGATGCATCGATATCCACCGACATCAGATACTTGCAGTTTGCGTATTGTAAGCGTCATTTTAGATTCAAATATTGACTTGGCTGAACTGTGAACTACATACTTATTCGATGATATCACCATTTCATCTATTAAAAAAATACAATTATTCTTAAATAAATATATCTTTCAAATGAATAAATTGAAAAGCCTTTACTTTTAGAGACTTGTCTACAGATGTAAAAAATATGTATTAAAATACCCAAAGCAATTGATAAGAAATCCTTCTTGAATTTATTTCGCAATTGGCTGAAATAGTACCCGCGACGCTAGTTTTGCAGTTAAGCGTCTATCCAATTACGTCACAACGTCTGTCTAAATATAATTACAATATTCCTTAAAAATAGACTAGCAGAACTAAATAATTAAAACTAAATCGCTTTCATTAATTCTTTGTATATTCTTTATCTAAACCTCGAAGTTAAGAGTATAAGCTTCGTAGGTTTTTATGGCATTTGAACATATAATAATTGGCGAGTTTGTATTAGGAGATACATATTTTTAAGAGGAGAGGAATATATTATAAGACATTTTAAGAGTGGTAAGGCATTTTATTCTGTCTGCCTACCCCTGCCGAGAAACATCGTGATGGCCAGTTCTATCCTGGATCTATACCTAAAAGGCTATTCTGATCATCTTGCCTTCTCGTCGTTAAAACGCAAATTAATGTCTGTTATCTTAAAATTGTATAAAAAACACTTGTTTTTTACCGCTTGAGTTATATGTATTTTTTATAACGACTAGTTTCGGAAGCTATGTTTCCATATCTAGGCCTAAATATAATCGAAACTAGTCGTTTTAATAGAATAGAATAAAGTTTAAGTGATAAAAAACAAGTATTTTTCTTATTCAATTTAATCATGTCTTACCACAAAGTGAATGCCGAAACAATTAATAAAATATCTTTAATTGATTCGGCAGTCACTTTGTGGTAAAATTTACTGTGTCACGTGTTTCGATGCATTCCGCATCATACGTTGTTTGAAAATGATACGGAATGCATCGAAACACGTGTCACAGTAGATTTTAAGAAATAGTGGTATTTATTAAGTAAAAAATTAATTAAAAATAAAATATCTGTTATCATATGCACTATTGCACGCGAACAAGGGTGAATGGCTGAATAATAATAAACAGGGTGTTTTTTTTTTATAGAATGTGAATATTTTCCGGCATCATATGCCCTCATCTATTTTAGTCAAGTACAGAATGGCAATCTGTACAATATAATGCATGATACATTATGTGTTGTATTTTATTAAGAATATTTCCTTTGACGTCTTGGTGATTTATAATGTACATAAGAGTCCCGCCTTCCCGTCGGCGTCCGTAGCGCACATCCAACCCTGTAGGGCACATACCCAGTTTTGCATTTACTCCACGTAATAACGTCGGACGTTTTTATTTTCCATCTGGCGCGATCTTGTATTTGTAAGGAAATATGGTGTAAGAGCTAGACGCCATTAATAGCTTTCATGGCATATTTTCAAACGAATCGATACAATTTGTTACTCAGCCGTACTTGCGATTGCATTATTTATGAGGTGGAAGATTTATTTGAAATTTTGGAATTAAGTTCAGCTGATTTGGTGAAAGTTCAAACTAGACGTTACATTACAAAACTAAAGCAGTTAAAACTGTTCTAACAGAAAATAACATTCGTCACCAATAAAACGAGGGTCAAAGACTTATAATTTTAAGTTTTAGCAAACATTTACAGGAGTAGAGAAAGTATGAAGATTATTAATATTAGAATCATTTACTTCTAAGTACTAAATTCATCTTCATAGTCCTGTATTTGATTCAACATTGATAACCCAAGATTTGTCAGCATCTAATTTAAACCCCACCTACTCCTTTCAAACTTTGGTAAATAAACCTGACATATTTTGACTAACATCTTTGGCTCATGTCAGACTTCGGCTTTTTAGTGCATGTTGATCTTCAACTCTTAGTGCATGTTGGTTCTCAGGTCGACCAAAATCACATGTGATTAACAGTTTGTGTAGTTGTAAGTTGTGAATACTGCTGTGGTAGTGGCGTATAGTATAAAAGATGGTGACGTCTCAAAACTGGTAGACAAAAACCTCGGTGCGTGGTTATTTATTGACATATTTTTTTTAACAAAGTAGTGAAAAAATAATTATATAAAAGCAATTACGAATGCGTTGGCGCCTCCAAAGTTGAATATGTTATACACTCTCAACTTGAGGGTGTATTGTACATAATACACTTATTCTGAATATGTCCATTCAAGACTAGTAATATGGTAAGAGTGGTAAAGAGATAACGCATGGTAATGTTGTTCTCTAATTTTTACGTAGTCAATTCGTGTTAATGAAAAAATAATAAAATGAAATTAAATAAGTATTTAAAATATTAACACATAAAATTGTACGTTTTGAGGAAAGAGTAAATAAATGTAACATAGAAACATCAAAATGCGAATAACGTAAAATATTACGCAAATTAAATTGAAAATGTATTTAATATTCGCATTCGCGTATTTTATTTTCCAGCGTCTTTATTAAACTCCGGTTCTATAAAATGTAAATTTGTAAACAACGAAAATTAATCATTAAAATGCTAAACGTGTTTCAAACATAATGTTACCAGGATAACATTAACATGAGAATGTACTGTCTTTTTCTACGTTATTGAGAAATTAAACGGGTGATAAAAAGAATAAGGAAAAACATTTTCACATTTTCCCGCGCTCCGCACACGGCCCGCTCCGCGGCTGGGAAACACACTTAAGTGACACGTCTATTTGCAGCGGTACCGTGGCAGCTATTTGCTTTATAAACTGAACTCTATGATCAATGGCCCTATTTATTTTCTCATTTTCTTCCATTTAACATTTACGAGCTTGCTCCATTACTTTTTTGTAAAATTATCCGGGATCTTTTTGTAGATAGGGACAACTAAAACCCTCCGATGCCAGACTTCTTTCGATGCGAGGCGAAGATTGTGATGGAAATAGACAAATATGGTATACTTCTGTATATAAACGTAGTTATATTGCACACGTTGGATATTATACCAAAATAATTCATTAATATCTTATTATTTTAAGTTATGTCTTTAAAGTGTTATATTTTTTTAATATCCAATGTTGACATAAAATAATCATATAATAATTATATAAAGTATATATATATATACATATATATATATATATATATATATATATATATATATATATATATATATATATATATATATATATATATATATATATATATATATATATATATATATATATATACATATACTACTACTACTACCATCACGCCGTTTCCCCGCAGGGGTAGGCAGAGAGGATGGAACGCCACACTCTTCTGTCCTGACATACACTCCTCGCCTCCTTCACATCCATACATCTAGTCGTACATGCCCTCCGATTACGCAGACTTTTGACACCGCCAGATTTTAGGTTCTGATTGATCTGATCGTGCCAAGTCTTTTTCGGTCGTCCACGTTCTGTTTTCCCTCTCACATTCGCCACATATATTTTCTTAGTCATTCTCTCGCTTTCCATTCGCTCCACATGTCCATACCACCGCAAAGAGCTCTTTCAAATCTTTTCAATTATTCCTCGTTCAGCCTTACATTCCTTTCTTATATCTTCGTTTTTAATTCTGTTTAAATCAGTTATACATATTGAAAAACAAAAATGAAATATGTGTACCTATTTAAAAATATAAACACCCTTCGGTAAAGTTATAATTTAAAGCATCTAATGGCAGATTGTTTGCCTTCTAATTGTTCATACTACATACATATTTCTCAAAAAAAATCTCCTTGTTCGTGTTGAAGTCTGTAATTCAACCTTGTCTTTTATTCAAATCATCCTCCCGTAATAAAGGCATCAAGTTACTGATATATTTAACTTATAATGTTGTTTACAGTTCTGTATGTAATTTATTCCGAAAGCTTTTAAAAGATCAGCGGAATCGGAACAACAAGCGTTATGTCACTTAGCAAGAACAAGTAAAGTTTTGCGAGCAATATGTTTGCATATCGATTCCTCCACCGCATGACGCAATAGAGGAATGCTAACGTTTCAAACTTAGAAATTTGGGTGACAATAGGAATTTGTTAGTAGGCTTGTCTGATTCATACAACCTGGCGTAAGGCTCTATTCAGAGGCAGAACTCTCGCGAAAATCTCTGTAGCCGCCAAAAGCCGTGTTAGAAAGCTCTGCGCCAGATGTGCCCTCTCGATAAATATTTAAATAGGTAAACTTCTAACATAGCGTCACTCCTACCTTCCCACTTAATAATTACCACTTCAGGTAAAAGCGAAATGGTAATTGATTGGCCTCTGAGAGGGAAATTGCGCATTCAAACGGTTAAATATTATAAATAGATTTATTCTGGACAGATCTTTGGAGGAGCCCATTTCGTTTTTTTGTCTTTGAAATAATTTGACGGTCAATGGACAAGTTCGGATAACGCAAATGATTTTCAGTAGCTTTTTAATATCTCAATTTAAATACTCAATATGGTTTAAAAATACTTTATTTTATGAAAAATATAACTGTTACAAATCAAGTTTGTTAATAAATAATTAGAATTATCTACTGCTTGTTTTTGAAAATTATGTATAAGATCAAGTTTAAGTAAAGATTTTACTGTTTTCCACATATATATACATATATATATATATATATATATATATATATATATATATATATATATATATATATATATATATATATATATATGTATATATATATATTTATATATATATATATATATATATATATATATATATATATGTATATATATATATTATATATATATATATATATATATATATATATATATATATATATATATATATATATATATATATATATATATATATATATATATATATATATATATATATATATATATATATATAGCTAGCTTTTAAAGTATTTTATTTTCACTCTTACACATTTCCCTTATAATTCCAGTATATAAATTTTCTTCTCATCGGAACGATAATGCTTTGAAATAAATTAATTTTAACATTACTCAGTTTCGTTCGGAAATCTGTTGGTAAAATTAACCTTTTAGTTCTGTAACAGCCATCGGTATATTGCATACTACTTTATTAAATTAAACCCATAAATAATGAACAAATTCATCTACCTTTCCCTTTTAACCACAGGTGAAGCTCAATACTAAGAATTTTTTTATTCTAAATATTGGAAAACGTTTTAATTAAAAAAAAATCATATACTTACTGTTATCTCTTAACCAGTAGTTGATACTCTTTGGTGACGCTTCCACAAAGCACTCCAGAGTGACGTCAGTCCCAAGAGGCGCTCCAACAAGTTGGTTTGGAACTTGTATAACTGGGTGAACTAGAATATAGTTTGAAATTTAATACGTGATTTCCATCGGGCAACATAATTTTTAAAAATATTTTGAATAATTTCAAATCTTTGATATCCTTACAAGCGATGTTCATCAAGATTTTCGTTTAAAAACATGATCACTTAAATAAAACCAGTCAATGAGAAATTTGACTCTTAAATGTTCAAAATTCCAAATTTTTATCTTAGCCATGTCTTTAACACTATTGAAATATATTGATAAATATTTCACTGGAAGTGTTATTTTTAAATAAAATCTACATTTCTTAAGAATTAATGAAATAACTAAGTCAATAAGAGGTTATACCAACGTTATCTTCTCGAGGGAAGCAAATTGAGCATTATTATTAACGGATATGATCTGAATAGGTCCCGTGTCTGTAACTTGATTGTTTAATCTCAAACAACGAATGATAAGGAAAACCGGGGTTAAAAGTATTAAAAAAATTACTTTTTATTTTTTAAATCCCATTTGTTAAAAAAATATTTCATTATTATACTGGTTTTTTACAAGGTAAAGTAAAAAATTGGTAAGAGGGTTACAGTTTTAATTTGGCCTCCTATCATTTTAAAAATCGACTTTAAAATAATTTTATAAAACAGCGAATACAAATTGCATACGAATTGTACTGAGCTGATGTTTAGATCAGTTAGTAGACATATTTCAAACTGTGATATTTGTCTTTTTTAGTTTCAAAAGTTTACAAAACAATTTTTACAACATATCGATAGAAGAAAATAATAATTTAAAACCAAAAGCGCGATTTAAAACATCACCATTAAAGCAACTTCAAATCATGGTAAACATTTATTGAGTTGAGATAAGATGAGAGTTTTGGTACTCACAATGTACGTTAACCATAATCCTTTTGCTAACGGAAGGAGGAACTCCATTACTTGCTATACATAAGTACGCTCCCATTTCTGATCTCGTTATTTTTGATAATAACAAAACTTCCCCTTGATATCTAGGTGCTGGAAAAAATCACACATTAGAAATTTTGCTATGTTTAGTGGACGACGTGCACGTATAATGTGTTATCTTTAGATGTATTTATGTGCATTAAAAGAAAATTAATTAAGAGAAATGGTTGAAATATCGTAGATATTAATATTTGTGTCAAATAGCGAAAAAAATATATAAACAACTGTCGTGTTATCTATCTATAAAGTGTAGTGCTTTTGGTAACATTGAAGAACCTTAGTTAGATTTTCAGTAGAGTCAAAATTAATACTTATCTTATATTACCGTGGACTGGTACCCTAAGCGAAGCATTGATTAGTTGAGCCTTGATTGTGTATTACATTATAAACGATGAACTCAATATTGCATAGATTGAATGCAGTTTCTTTTGTACCACTGGGTGCAGACAAGGGTCGGAAATGTCATTTCTGATTTTTTCAGTAGGTGTATAGACGATAAGTTATAGTCATATTATTTTCAAAATAAATACAAATATAATTTAGAATAAACTTTAAAATTATACTAAAATATGTGCTTTTATAAAGTCTTTGACTTTAAAATGAGTTTGAAGTAAACGTTTTGTAACAATCATTTTGATGATTAGTGCGCCGAAAAGAAAATCGTAAGAATGTAAATCGCATTTTATGATGAGTAATTGAATGTTTCAGTTATTATTTTCAAAGTCGAAAGCTTTAAATACAAGTTTTATTTAACCTTTCGATTTTGTGCCTAATTGGTCTCGCAGTATTATGTCCTTTCCATCTTCCCTTCTCCAGACCACGTGGGGGGTCGGGGAGCCCCGCACCCGACACGACGCTCGGGCGGAGCCCCCTTCCGGTACCATGATATCGCCGGACGTCTCTTGTTCTATGATGTCTGGGGGAACGACCACTTCTAGGGCGCCCAGCTAAACAATTTATTAAATATAATTTATATGTGAAGTAATAACTTTGTGATTTTCCATTTTAAAATTAAAATATAACTTTGTTTTAAAATCACTATAAATATTTTATTAAAACTTAATTATAATGTTGAAAGACCGAGGAAAACTTGGCATGATCGAGTATTTCAAATGCTTGAAAGAGTCAAATCAGAAGTCGAAATGATCGGCGGGTATGTACATATGAGGAGATGCATTAATGTAGAAGAGGAGAAGACTTTGTTAGTTTTAGTAAGTTAGTTAATTTTTATATTATTTATATGTACCGTCTGATAGCGTCATTTTTATATATGGTCAATTATGAAACGTCAATATTTTACTGCATATATTTTTTCTCATTACTTAGTTAATATATGATGAGTATTTTTCATCTGTGATTGAAAAGAAAATAACAGAAAATATTTGACATGATGTTTTGACGTTAATGTATTAAAAACACATTTTTTTCTTTTATTAATGTTTTTATAATTCTAGTTATTAAATAAAATTATTTACGTACATTTTCAAGACCATTGACATTTTCTGAGTATCATATACCTATACCCCTTTCTATACATTGCTTTAATATTTCCGAAAGCTGTACATATCTAACGACATTTCCTCCAGACAAAATAATGTAAGTCATTATTTGAACGATTCGCCATCGAATAATATTTTTTTTGTAACTTAAATAAAAGTAAATAAAAATGCCAGTTCATATTTTTACATTATTGGTTGATTTTAATGTATCCTGTAAGTAATCGAATTTCTTATTAATTAGAGAAGATACTCGTCGCTGATGGGCGTAATGAATTTATTTTCTCCTAGATGGAAAATGATACCAGAATTTCTATTTTTAACCGTTGCTTTTAGTAAATTTTCGTTTCTGAGCAAAGGGTAAATGTTTTATGAAATATGTATTGAAGGGTTGTAATGTTTATTTATGAATGTGTTGAATTGTGTATTTTCTTATTTAGCTATTCAAAACATATTTAAGTAAAAATTTCTATAGTCATGCAGAGAGATATATAAATTTTTTATTCTTATTTTGTTTAAAAAAGTAGTTAAAATGTTTAACGTATATTGTGTTCCAAATATAAATATAAGTTAAAGATATTTTTTGTAGGAAACAAGGATAATATTTTTTACGCTTAGTTTTTGGTGAAAATTTTTTTTTCATCATTTTGCGTTAACTGTGAATTTATAAAGAAAAACCTCTGCTTATCTTTACATAGAATACCTATAAAAAAGGATTTAAAACTTACATCCCTTTTTAAAATAACATAATTAACTGTGTATATGGAGTAATATTAAATTTGACGTAAAAAAATGTGGAAAATTAATTATATGGTATGTACCAAAGCCCACCCTATCCGGATTGCAAATAAAATTATTTGGTTTAAATTTTATTTACAAACTCGGATCTTCTCTTACTCGAACAAGAAAAGCATTTCACTAAGATGAATGATCGGCATTTTGTACACTTACAATTTACACCGTAAAATTTGTGATAGCAGACAAAAGAAAGGAGACACAATATAAAATGTATTAAAGAGAAAAAGAGCTACAAATAATGATGTACTTTTCTAGATTTTAGGGTAACTGTAGCTAATAACAACCCTTGCGCAAACGAATACCGTTTGTAGAAAGGTTGTTGTGTTCAACATAATTAAACCTGGAAAGGAAGATAACAGGACTATTTCAGTATCAAAATTGTAAGGAAATTACAGCCTTAATATTTGAATCGTCAACCCATCATTGATGTGCAGTTTAATGAATAGGAGGAATTATTTTTGAAGTTACTTATGATTTTGTGTACGTATCATAATAATTTATATATATTATTATGATCAGAGTTCCATGAAATACAATATTATAAAAAAATATAACTCATATATATTATTAAGCAGAAATAAATTGAAGTTAAAAATTACGTCATGTTAATAAAATTTATTGTATTTTATCGCATACCTGTATAAATTTTCAAAAAAGTGTTTAAATGTAGCCTTATCTTATATCACTTTTCCTTCCATACTTACCATTTGAACATATTTTATCAGTAAAAAGCTCAGATCAGAACATCTTTTGGTGTTAAATAAATAAAAATATATTAAAAAAAATATTCACCTGGCTTTTCATTGGATCCGTATTTATCTGGCACATGTACTGTCCCTGGTCCTCCTCAGCGACGGCCTTGATGTGAAGGTTCCACGTGGTGTGATCGCTGTGGGACACGGATACACGTGGATTGTGTGTGATCACGTGATCATGAATGGCCTGAATGGCCTTTGTATCGGCTTTTACCCACCCCACCTAGTAAGAATTTCATTATTTTATTTTTAATAAGTATTCCTCTTAAAAAAAATATGTTTCTCTAATTGATATGTATATTTCTTGTTCATGTATCCTAGCGGGTCCCTTAGACATTGACGATCACTTAGGAGAAACCTTGTCTGTCTTGGACAGCATGAAACAGCTCCACATCTCTCATCCCGGTCTATCCTCAAATGTCCCGAAGCAAGGACAGCTGCCTTCTTCCAACCCCTTTGCGACCCTCGACCTTCCCTTTTATGACCGGTTGTAAGATGGCATACTATTTCATGTAAATTGTATATTTCAAACGTCTTTTTCTTCTTTTGACTCTACCTTAATGCATAGGGCATTAAATAAACCCGATCATTGATATCAAGGTGATCAGTCTTGCAATTCAGGTACCAGTAAAGGGTAATATTAAAAAAATATTGCTGTTAATATTCAGCACGCTAATCAAAAACCTTAATCATTACAGTATTACAATTATAAAATTCATCAGTTAAAAACCCTTATTTTCAGTATTTTTTTTGAAAGGAAGGGAATATAATAATTTTAATGCAAACTATCTTAACTGTACAAAAATGCAAGAGCGTAATTATAACATCAAATGTGTATTTATTTTCAACCTGCAAATGTCAATATTTTAGTATTTGCTTAAAAATTCAAAGTGCATTACAAGAAAACTATTATTATAATTTTTTTAAATGATTACATTGTTTTTTTTTGTGTTATAAATTGAACGTTTCCTACCCTGTATCCACCCAAATGGTTGACAATGCATTTGAAGGTTGCATCTCTACCCCGTGCTATAGTAAGGTTCACTATTGGTTCCCCAAAGTCCGGTGTAAAAGCTTCAACTGTAAAAAACAGAAGCTTAATATAACATTACATTTTATTTCTAAAACTTATTTTGATTTATTACCTACCATATGTACTTCTATGTGCATTCACAGGTAAAAAGTGATATATTAACGTATAAAAATATAGGATATAATAAAAAGGTAGTAAAAATACGTAATGGTAAGGACTTTTATCAAATAAATTAAAATATGTTTTTTTATAATAATAAAAAAAGTTTTTTTTATTATTATAAAAAAACACATTTTTAGTTGAATGGCACGTTTTTTTAAAAAGTTAAAAAAATACGGCGATAATAAGATATGATAATCGATAAACATTGATGCTTAAAAATAATATTGTAATAAGAAAATTAAAGTAAGGGGATGTTTTTTTATTTTATCAAAATGTGATTACTTACTTTTTGATAAAAGGCTGATGAGCCAGAGGGCTAATATTCTTGCACCATGCATCTGTCTCATGTTAAGAGAGAGACAGCAAAATATTTCATCCTCGACATCGATTCGTTCGGAAATCTAGAAAAAAAATAAAAGTATAAATCACACGAAATAATGTCTTCAATACATGTTTTTAGGATAAATCCGTGTATTATACTTTCTGTCAAAGTTTCTGTGATAGTTGATTGGGGTTTTTTTTCATTGCTGTGTGATACTGAATCGGAAAAACGCGTGTGTGTTTGATTTTGTTAGCTTATTAGTAAGAAATGTATTTTTGGTAAAATATCTTGTCGATATAAAGGTTAATTAACTTGTCGTCAGGAAAATAATTTTATGTACTAAATATATAAATTTGTTTATTTTAAAGTTTTAGAGTTTGGTTTTAAATGTTTAACATTGTTTATTGACCCAAAATAATAATTAATTAATGTTACAAAATTAATTTAGAATACCAAGTTTCATTAATCGTTTTGCTGAGTAAGTTTAAAATAAATTTACTCGTTAAAAGGTTATTGTTGAAAATATTATACTAATCCGTTATTTGTTGTTGTTATTAAGTATTGTTTTTTTTTCAATGAAATGAATACAAATCTAACTTGGTAAAAGTTTGCTCCAGATTAAATTATTACTTCTCCTGTTTAGCTGAAAGTAATTTTGTTTTGTATAAGACAGTCGACACCCGCGTGTATTTTGTTTTTGTTTTCAGATTTTAGAATTTCAAATATATAAAGCTAAAACAAAACTTCCAAGTATACATGCAGTGTTTGAAAAAAAATCATTTGGGATTCCGAATGTGAAAATCAAAGATGGAAAAAGGCAGTATGCTGGCAAGCCTTTGTTTAGAATACGACTCACGTTAGTCAGATGTTACATTTTGTGGGATTTAATTTTTCAGACGGGATAAATTCGTTTGGTATGTGGTCTATTTGGTCTAAGTCTAAGGTAAGTATCAGGATCAGAAATGAATTAAATACGTTTATTGAGGTACTATAATATGTTTATTTTTATTTTTCATTTGATTTTATAAACTGTTCCTTATTAATCTAGCACATTTGAACATAACATTCAATAATGGTAATTATTTTTCTACTCGACCAAGTAAAAAAATACTTGACATAATATTAATAACCAAAAAAGTGTTTCTAAAACATCTGTGTTAAAATATTTTTAAAAAATCAACAAACACAAAACATAACAACACTTCGATTTCAACATAATGAGATTTTTAAAAAAGAAACGAATTTTAAGTACTCAGCTTACAAGATTAATTACACATTTCTACTTCAAGGAAGGTTGGAAAAATACTTGATTGACGGATTTCCCAAGGCAAATTTACACCGCTCAATTATTAAACATCCCCGAAGTATTTTCATTCTCTCTTCTCATTATCAAAAGCTTGCTTAATTAACATGCAATTAAATCCAGGGCATAATTGAAAAAGGTTGTATAACCTGGACCTTAATGTTGGATCTCTTTGAAGCTGAGAAATCTTGCATTAGTCAAACATTGTCCTCCCAGAGTAATTTAATAGGGGTCGGTTAGTACATTATACAGGTCAATCGTTATACAAACGACAAAGAGTAAACCTTTTTAAATTGGAATTTATTATTTATTTGTGACAATCAAAAAGCCTCTTTGAAATGTGTTTGTGTATTGAGATGTCATACTAATTGTAATTAAGGATGACGCTAACATGATCGTATACATTTTAATATTTTATTTATTTTAGACAGTGTACGAGTATATATGGAGTGTAGAAGATCCCAGTATTATTGGTCAAACAACCAAAAAAGTAGCAATAAAATTTTAAAAAGTTATCTTTAGCATTATTATTATTTATTGATTCGGCATTTACTTTGTGGAATGACATGACGATTATTTTTTTAAAATTAAATACTTGAATATACCACTTTAATGAGTTTTATTTATATATACAAGTTTTGAAAACTTACAGATGTTTTCATCTTTCGGTGCAAGTTAAAACTAACGAAAAAAAAATATATTTAGGGGTATATATAGGTTAATAAATATAGGGAAGGAACAAGATTTTTTGTAAAAGGAAACATTGATAAAAATGGTGACGTATTTTGAAACAGTTTATTATTAATTAACGTTTTATCTGATTTTAATCCACCCCTTCTTTCCCTATATTTATTAACCTATATATACCCCTAAATATATTTTTTGTTCGTTAGTTTTAAATTGTACCAGAAGATAAAAACATCTGTAAATTTTCGAAACTAGTCGTACATATAAATAAAACTCGTTAAAGTGGTATATTCAAGTGTTGAATTAAAAGAATAATAATCATTAGCAATGTTGATGTTTTTTTAAAATTATAGTGGTTACACATTTGGAGGTCCCGGGTTCGATTCTCAGGAAGTTCAAAATTAATATGTGATTGTAACTGTAATTTTTTTAAAATATTGACTTGGCAGGAAAGTACTCAAACAAAAGGATCGATCACATTACAGCTGTCCAAACTTAAAAAACAGTAAAGGACATTTTTTGTAGTATGTTTTTTTTGCATTTTTGGACTAAGTAGAATCTACTTAGTCCAAAAATGCAAAAAAAAACCTACTATAAAAAATGTCCCATACTGTGTTTTGAGTTTGGACAGCCAATTACATTCATCTAATTAACCACCAAGATAACAGTGAATAAAGTAGAAAAATAATAATACTTAATTAATTCCCGAAAATAGTAATGCAGCCTAGATTATCAATGTTTCATACAGGAACACTTTTTTTAATTATCTTCCGTCCTTTTGAGACGAATTCTATTTATTTCATAAACATTGAAAGAAAAAAAACTACTTAATTGAAGAGATAATAGTTAAAGAAGGATTCATAGTGATTAGAAGAAAAAAATATCTCCACTAGACGGAATGACCTAATAAAGGCTGCCAAAAGTTCAACAGTGGTCGGAGCAAGACGGGTTGTGGTATGTTGGGTGGAGGGCTGCTAAACATAATGTTTTGAGGACAAGAAGAGAGGATAATCAGCAATGTGGACAACAACGCCGAAGAAGAATGTAACATTTGGTATCACCTGAACGTTAGGTTAGGTCCTAATCTAATCCGACTTTACTTACTCGTAGTACAAATAATTTTATAAATGAATGAAAAAATTACAATGTTGTTACTTGATCGATGAAATAAGCCATTGATCGATTTTTAAATTAATTTAATTTAAATAAGCCGTAAACATTGATTGGTAAATTTTTTTTTTGGATAAACTGACCTATTATTGAGTGCTACAAATGTTGAAAAGATATTGTAGACCTGATTTTTAATTGGATTTTTTTATATTTTCATAACATGAGGGATGCTTCACAATTTCATAAATAAATATAACCAAGGAAACCTTTTCTTTTGTTCTGAACGTCCAATCACATGATTTGAAATGCTTTGATTTGTTATATAATATATCTTTGTAATTATTTGATTGACGACAGCGGTGCTGGTGTTTCAGTGCCATCTTTATTATTAACGAATCGAGGAAAAATATACTTTGTATGACTTAACCGTAAATCGTAAAAAAAATACAAGTTGATACCAATTCAATTAAAATTCTCAACTTATTATGTTTTCACTTAAAGATTATGGTAATTAAAAAAAGGAAAAAATAGAAAACTACTACTACTACTACTACTACCATCAAACCGTTTCCCTGCATGGGGAGGCAGAAAAGATGGAACGCCACACTCTTCTGTCGTGACATACACTCCTTGCCTCCTTCACATCATCCTGTATGGATGATGTGAAGGAGGCAAGGAGTGCAAGGAGTGAGCTAGATGTATCTAGTCATACATGCCCTCCGATACATTAAAAGTAAATAAAATTACAGTAAAAGTCTGCGCAATAGAAAACTGATAAATTAATAAAACTCAAAAGGTACATATAAAATCACCAAAAGAAGAAACCTTTCCTTTTCTTTTCATTTCAATGGGGTTTTGCTAAATGTGCTATATGTATGAATATATATATATAAATATATATAAATATATATATATATATATAAATATATATATATATATATATATATATATATATATATATATATATATATATATATATATATATATATATATATATATATATATATATATATATATATATATATATATATATATATATATATATATATATATATATATATATATATATATATATATATATATATATATATATATATATATATATATATATATATATATAAATATGTACACAAATAAATAGAACAATAATTTGATGGTTGTGCAATGGTTAAATAATAAAGGTTTAACATTTGATCCTGTTGACAGAGCTGAAATGCGTTAGCCTCTTGATTTGTTTGAGATTCGCAGTAGCTTCGAGCCCTCTGGCACCCTGTACCCAACTGACTAATGGCGTCTTGTATAAATTGATGTGACAATGAGATGAATGTCTAACGACGATGGTCCCTTATCTCGTAGTATTGAAACTCCCTAATAGCAAAGTTATTATAATTCAGTTACTATTGTATTGATACTGAGATAATCAAGTTTCAGAATTCGTATTCCAACTTTGATAATTGAGACATCTCATTCATTGAGTTAATCTGGTTGAATACTGATGTTAATTAAAGCGTATTTCATAATCGCTTTATTGTTTTACGAGTCGTATGGAAATTAAATAATGGACCAAAAAAAAAGAAAAAATGTCTCAAACGTCTGAATGAAAAAATGTTTTTTGTGAATGTATTATGACATATTTCAGGAGGTTATTTGAGTTTTTTTTTATTAAATTTGTGTTAAAATAGAAGTGCATCATAGAGTCTTTGTACCAAACATATGCTATGGAGGTATAAGTATGGAGTTGTCAAAATAATAATATTAGTTAAATAATTTCAGTCAACGTGTTGCAAATCTATGTTTGATAAATGTTCAAATGGTGACATTAAGAAGGAACGTAATACTGAAAAAGCATTTCGATAAAATTAAAAAAAAAACTGTGTTGAGATGGCTTGTACACGCGGAACAAATAAGTGATCAAAAAGGGTTAAAAAAATATATCATCAAGTACAAATAAAAGTACAAAAACACGTTTTATTTTGTTGGCACCGTTAAGTATTTCAAATACTTAAAATAATCAGGTCAGGAGTCTGATAAATCCCTGGGTATATATTTTATAATAGCATGCATTTATGTGCAAGAGGCGAGGAATGTTTGCAAAGACGGAGTAGTGAGGCATTCTATTCTCTCTACCTATTCCTTAAAGGAAGCAGCTTGATGGGTAATTAGTAAGTTTATTTTACAAAAAAAGTGAACCTCTTTTTACGACCACATTATGGTAAGTGTTGTAAAAAAGACGTGTACTTTTTTTTATTTTACTTCAGAACTATACTAAACCGAAAAATGATAAAAACTATTTTACAATGATTAAAGAAAACACTTGTTTTTTACCACTTGAGTTTTATTAAAAACAACTCGTTTCGGAAGTTAAACTTCCATCATTCAGTGTTTTCATTAATCATTGTAACATGTCTTACCACAAAGTTAATGCCGAAACAATAAATGAAAAACTTTTTTTATACAGCGTAGTATGCAAAGGTTAACAATATGGTTAGTGATATTATCAAAAAGCTGGTTGAAAACAAGAGACTTTGGTAAAAAAAGTAGTTGTTAGACATTTAAATTGTATTGTGGGGAAAAGTAGAAACGAGTGTTACTCAAATAAAAAACTTTTGCACTTTTTTTATTTATTATATGTAGTGGTACTTTTAATATGAATAATTCATATTTTTAAATAATTTATAAGCATTGATGCACCCGCATTGCGTAATTGTGTAAAAAAGTATTCTGTGCTCTTTGGTAAGTACAATTTTTAATATATTTATTTAAAAAAAAATATTTCTTAAATCTTCTTTATGTCTTTCATACCATGATAAAACTACTTTAAGAAATAATTGTTTGTATTAAAAATATTTAAAAAATGTATACATTAACTTTTGATTGTAAGAGTTAAATAAAAAATTGCAATTCGATTTTTACTACAAATGATTCTTACTCATAATTCCCAGCGTGTTGTTTGTGAACATCTTAACGAGCAAATTTCTTAATGTACTCGATAGCGAAAAAGTTTTCAAACTTTGTTAAAAAAGCTCGCACGGATTGTTTTTCAGACATTTCAACACGCGACCTTCCCCTTCAGAGAGTGCGGAAATACTAACTGCTGAAGCGTCGTTTGTGATTCTTTAGATATCCGTCAAGGTTCCAGACAGGGCTAGTAATATGCACCGGATGTAAAAAGATCAATCCGCCACCGACGACATTTATAATATTATCTTCAATAAAAACACCCCTTTGATGAAAAGCATCCTCAAAACTTTACTCTTTGAATTTCAAGACATAACTTTAAGGGCTACTTTAGAAAATATCTTCAAATATCTGAGATATCAGTTGCGTATAGAAGAAGTGTTTTTATCACTATTTATTTAAAATTGATTTATTCGTTTAAAAATTACGATAAAACATTTTTACGAATAACTACAAAATTTGCTGTTCTTGTCTTGATTGCTCAAGAAAGAAAATGCTTCCAACCCCTTCCAATAAGCTCCGCCCACATACATGCATCTCTCTCCCATTCATGGTATCGGTTGCAATTTTCACAGACTTCCGCCGTAAATGGACAATATTTTAATGATTTTATTCTGAAACCATCCATATTTTTTCTTATTTCTTTAACGACATGCACAGGTAATTTCTTTAAGTGCACAGAATATGCTACGTATCACTTATATTATTTTACTTATTGTACTAGAAAATCGTTGAGTTGAATGTTGTAAATAGCAATTATTTCACGTGTCTGTTATGTTTTCAATATGGTTACATATTTCGAGACATTTAAAATCATTAATTATTTAATTTTTCGTTTTTCAGTGAAGATTATGCCTTTTTTATTCAAGTTTTACTTAAATACCACTTTTTCATAATAGTGGCATTGACTTAAATTAAAAATGGATGAAATTTATCTCAAAGTAACTGCCGAATCAATTGATGAAGATATGACTTGTTAAGATATTTTCACCAAACAAACACATACTCTTTTTGATAAAACAAGTTACTTTTCAGGTCTAAATCTTTACTGAGACGAAATCTTTTCTCCTTGTTATATTTCGTTTCAGAAAAAAAGAATTTTACGTCGGCATTTTTAATTTTCCATGTGAACGCTCCGAGTAATGTGACATGACTCCATTTTTTTTGTATAAAAGAAACATTCCAAGTCACGTGACGAGAACGTGACCACACGTATTCGGCCCCAGTTTTAACACCCTTGTTATGGAAAGTAACTGAATTTTTTTGAAAAATCGTTTTACGCTGAAGACTCCTGAAACAAAACAGCCTTAGATTTTTTTCTAGTTCGCATATGAGGAGGATATTGGCAAAAAATTTAGTATCCTAAATTAAAGAGGAAAAAAATTATACATACACCATTATATAGATTCTAATAATATGGGTTTATACTGTATTTAAAGAAGATAAAAAATTTATATATACACCCTCATATATATTCTAATAACATGGGTTTATACTGTATTTGATGACTCAAAATACTCAAAATTAGATTTTTTTTAATAATGAAATTATTTTTTGATGACGTTCAGTATAACAACTAATACTGTCCGTCATCCCCACACAAAGCTGCAAAAGGTACTGCATCACATTGGTGCAATGTAAGTTTAATATTTTTTATATTAAGGTAAGGTGAGCAGTCCTACGCTTCAGGAATCAATCCTGATTGAAATTAAATAAAAAAGATTTTTATAAAAGTTGATTAAAAAAAAAACTTCACTTATTCTGATTCCCTGGGAATCGAACCCAAGACCTAGCATATTATCTATATGTTCTAACTATAATACTATGAAAGGGGATAGATCACTAATTTTTACTTGCAAAATGATTTTTAGTTCACAGTTCTTATTTTACACATTTTCAGAAGTTTTTCACCATTTTTTAACTTTTTATCTCGTTTTTCCACTTATTTTTAATTTTGAATTATAATAACCTCATAAAAAATGTACATTGTAATTTTTTGTATAATCAGGCACAGGTTTTAAACACGTTGGATATTTTGTTTTAAAAATAAAAAAATATATAACACATACACACCTTTTTAAATTTTAGGGAAATATTTGTGTTTCTATTATATACTAGAATTTTTTACATTCATATTTTTTGTGGTATTTAAAAAAATATTTAAAAAAAGTATTTAAAAAAAAGGATTTGATTATATGTAGTGGAGTGAGTTTAACTCATGAATTCTCTCTTTGAGTCTGTGACACTAACTACTGAACCACAAACCGACCCAGACCACAAATCGATGACTAATAGATAGAAATACTCAAAGAAAAACGCAAAAAATTGTATGAACTTATTTTTACAATCGGGTGGAATCGCTGAAATCTATAAATTCCAATTAAAAAATTACTGAATGAATGCCATATATTTCGAGTCTCTAACAAGGTCTAACAAGGTTGCATCTTGCATTGTTCCTTCGAAAGTATTTATCGGGAAGCATCATCTGCTCCTTCCAGAATTTTGTCAACATTGAGTACGCAAAAGATGCTGCGTAATCTATGTTTAAAACATGTTTATTGAAATATTTATTTGATAACTGTATATATTCGTATACATTTATGGTTTCGGCATTAACTTTGTGGTAAGACATATTACAATGATTAAAGAAAACACTTCGTTTATTACCACTTGAGTTTTATTATAGACTACATGTTTCAGAAGTTAAACTTCCATCATTCAGGTCTGTATAATAGTTATTATACAGACCTGAATGATGGAAGTTTAACTTCTGAAACATGTAGTCTATAATAAAACTCAAGTGGTAATAAACGAAGTGTTTTCTTTAATCATTATTCGTATACATATAAATACGTCATAATTTCAAAATTTATACATGTAATTAATTTTTTTTGCAGTATTTTGTCTTGTCGGTGGAGAATTCGTGGAGTCTTGATAGTTCATAACTACACCGCTGTTCATCTTTCATATCCAACCCGTTTCTTCTACGCGCAAATTGACGTCATAATATGCTTTTATTTAACCAGCGTACATAATGAAGGCGGATTGTAATTAATGTTCCTTTCCGGCCGAGTGTGACCGAACATTGTTTCTGCATTAATATTATTTTCATAGCGACATTGTGATGGCGTAATGTACATTGACAAAGTTTTGGAAGCTTTCCGGGGGCGCGAACAGAACATTGTTCTGGCTTCGGGTGACGCGACACATAAACCTCATGTACTGAACAACCGATACAATTTTATGTTTCTCGGGTATTACTTACGTCCGTGACCTTTGAATTTTAATTTTCAAACACGAGAGTAACGTTTATTAATTAACTTAATTTTGTAATTGGTGCAAAACATGAAAGTAACGTTTATTAACGTTTATTAAAGGTGCAAATATTGCTTAGCGTCAGTACGTCCGCCAATTTACATTTATATCAATAGAGAAGTTCAATAAACGAAAATATTTTGAAGAGTTTCTGTACTCTGGAAAATCAGAAGAAAAATTCAAAATTATTGACGCACAATAAAATTAAATGTTATTTATGAATTTATCTTATGAGGCATTTTCTTTTATATTTATTTTACTGAAAATATCCAGAAGTCAAATTACGATAAAGTTTTGTCCCAAAACGAGATACTAAAAAAATCTTTATAGAAAAAGTACATACTATAATTTTAAATAAAAATGTTAACTGTTTGCTAGATCAATATGAATATTTTGAGACCTCGAAAGCAACAAGTATTTAAAAAAAAAACATTAAAAAATACTGTTGTTCAAAAAAATTCATCTTATTTAACTTTAACCTTAAACATTTTTTTATATAATTGTAATTTTGACAACCATTTTTTGACTGTTTTTTAAAAAAAATTATCAACCAGCACTTTAGTCGGCGTACAACTCAATTAATTCGTCACTTTTTATCCGATGGCCTGTTTTGATTCGTCAATAATGTAAGATTACATTTTGAGATGTAGGATTCACTGCGTCAGGGATAAGTAGTTCAGACTGCAACTGTCATGTGGTATTTTTCAGTTATTTCATACTGGGAAATATATCCTCAAGAGTCACATTTTCAAAAAAAAAATCATGAAAATCATTGATTTTAAAAGCCTATTTAAATAAGGGAAATATATATATTGATTCCTTTTATTTGTATTTATTTTCGTAGAATATTTAAAAAAAAATATTGTTTAATACAGGGTGTATTTCAATATACAACACACTGAAATAAATAATGAATAAACCACCTATTCCCTTATCCAGACACATTTTATGCAGTCTAATAAATTAAAACACCTTTTTTCATCCTGTCATTGCCATTCTTTTGGTTAGGCTGGATGAAATTTGGCAAAGTTTCAAGGCTTTTAAACTCATTGATAGTTAAATATGTATAATTTTCAAAAATACAGAATTTACAATGAAACTTGATAGTCGCGTAAAAATTGAAAATTAAATTATTCTTGCAAATACTAATGATTTAATGAAATAACTCATTATTTAAGTGATACGGGAGATAACATAAAAAGGATAAGTTACAACAATGATGGGACATCAGTGATTGCATTCGCTATCACTAAATTACAAGTATAAATAAAATTATTTCTAAAAAGTTTTTTCTTCAAAATATTACACTTTGTACATTTTGTTAAGATACTTTTGATGTTTGATTTCATTGAAAGTGAATAACAGACCAAAAATGCCATTAATTATTTAAAAGATAAACGCATACAAAAATTACAGTAACTCACTTTATAGAATTTAAATTATTGCGTTGAAAATAAACAACACAAATATGAACATAATAAATCGATTATTAAGTAAGTGATTTCATATTAAAATCGTATCGTATTTCGTAGGTAGTTATTGTTTACTTAAGTAGAGATATGATACAAGTATTTACCTTTCAATTTCAAATTCTTAGTGATTATTATAATTTTTATCTTCCTACGCTGTGTCTATTATTTTCAAAACAACATATAATTTAATTTTGCGTTACAAAAATAAATGAACATAGAAAGAAAAAAAATATATAAAAGATAAATAAATAACATTTACCTCTGCTTACATCTTTTTACATCTACATTTTTTCTAACCTAGCTGCAGACAAGTCTTTAAAAAAGAGTCTTGGTAGATTATTTCTTAAAAAAAAACTATACCACTGTTTTCAAAATATGTAAGACAAAAATACGACAGTAAGTAAATACTTGAATTTCATCATAAGTCTTTATGATTGCGTGACACTAATTTTTGTTTTTAATTCCTTAGTGTCTTTTTCTACAATATTCACACTATTTCTAATTACAAATATTATTTGAATAAAATTTAATATTAATCTTTTAAAACACAATGTTTCCTAATTATCGAAAAACTAAGAGAAAAAATCTAACATTTAAACACGGGTTTGTTTTCATTCGTGATTTATACCCTTAAAACAGGAAAATATATTTTTTAATGAAAAATCACTTCCATTGAAAACATAATCCGTTCTGGCAGATATGGAAACGGAATTATTTGCTTTAACAGAAATGACAAACTGCTGACTGCAAAAGTTAACTTTTCAACATCTGTGTACATTTATATCCTTTCAATATGAATATTGTTTGAAAAAAAACGGTAGTATTGAGATTTTTTAAATTTAGTTTACAAATTATGGATTTTTTCCACTATTTTTTTTTAATGATATTTTTTTGCTATCTCAGAATTGATAAAAAAAAACACGGAAGTCTCGTAATTGACAGATATGACGACATTTCATTGGCTGGTTTAATTGATAATGTTTTAAACGTGTAACATTCTCCTAGACTTCTATATTCTTCTTCATCAATGAAAAAATCGCAAAAAATCAGAAATTGTGAGCAAAAATCAGAGCATCCTTAAAAATTGTTTATTGTTTTGAGTCTTTTCTATTATTTTCAACTACATTCATTTCATAAATTTGTTTCGGCGTTCTTTCTTAACTCATTCATTACACATTCCCAAACCATCTCCACACTCCTTTCCTTATTTCATCGATAATACTTATCTCAGCTATGCATTCATTCTATATTTCACCATTTGAACATCTATCATGTATATTTTTTCACATATTAGCATTTAGACTGCATTCAGCATACTTTTATCCATCTTTTGCCAACGAAATTCTTCTGTTTGATTCCTTGAAATTCTATTTATTTTCTAAATTGTTTATTTTTTGGTTTTGCAATTCCTTACTGCGCATTTAACGTTATAAAACGTTTATTTCGACTTGAAATAATAATAATTAAGGAATTATATGATACATAACATTGATATTTCGTTACTTCCGGTAACGGCTTCATTAAATCACTATTTAGCTCTGGAATGGACCTTATTTCAAAGAGCAGTGATTAGAATCTCTCATAGTTTCGTCCAACAAATCAGTACTTTGCGATGGTCCGCATGATTGCACCCGGAGAACAGACGAACAGAGGACCTATTTAACCTAATTACCCGGGCAGACGTCCTTAATGTATGGGAGAGGACAGATACTCCATTAAGAGGACATTACTCGCTGAGATGGCTGCGAGCTTTCTGAGCTTTTAGACTTGAGAGACATTTACTTATATAAGACTTTTTGAAGTGAATTTTTAAAATTGTTTTCATACAAAAAAACCACCAAAATGCGAACCATCTTCTTTAAAAAATTCTACGAAACAAAACATTGAAGTTTCATCATTGACTGTGAATGTGTTAAAGTGACTGTTAATGTGACACTGTCAGATAGTATACATAAATAATATATAAATATATGAAATAACTAATTATCACGCTGGTTCCTTGCTGGGGTAAGCAGAGAGCATAGAATGCTACACCAATCAGTTTTGCGAACTATCTTCTTCAAACAATTATATGAAATAAAACATTCACGTTTCATCATTGACCTAACATTAACATTGACATCAATGTGACATCGTCAGATGGTATAAATCAATAATTTAAAAATATACGAACTAACTCAAACTAGCTAACCATCACGCCACTTCCCCGCAAGGGTAAACAGAGAGAATAGAATGCCACAGCAATCTGTCTTTGCAAACAATCTTCCCCTTCTTCCATATTCATGCATCTCCTCATACATATCCTTGATATGTTTTACTCCGATCTTTCAAACTTGAAAGCTAAATTGTTCGAAATCTTATAAGCCTAAAAGGGTAATTCTATTCCCTTTCTTTTCCTTTTCTTCTTTTCCTATCACTGTCATCTCCTTTTCTCTTTATCCCATCCTTGTCTCATGTCTCTTCTTATATATATATATAGACTTTTCTTATGCATAGGTGTGAAGAACTGTAATTGATGCTCATGATTTTTTTTGTATTCTTATTTATCATATATTGTAACTGTTGTTTTTCCTTCCAAATAATAAAAAAAAATATATTTATATATATTTATATATACATATATAAATATATATATATATATAAATATGTATATATAAATATGTATATATATATATATATATATATATATATATACATATATAAATATATATATATATATAAATATGTATATATATATATATATATATATATATATATATATATATATATATATATATATATATATATATATATATATATATATATATATATATATATGTATATAAATATATATATATATATTTATATATATATATATATATATATATATATATGTATATATATATATATATATTTATATATATATATATATATATATATATATATATATATATATATATATATATATATATATATATATATATATATATATATATATATATATATATATATATATATATATATAATATATATATATATATATATATATATATATATAATAATTAAAGAAAACACTTCGTTTTTTACCACTTGAGTTTAATTATAGACTACATGTTTCAGAAGCTAAACTTCCATCATTCAGGTCTGTATAATAACTAAAATATAAAATATAAAATTGTTCTATAAATAAGTCTATAATTAAAATATAAAATATAAAATTGTTCTATGTAGTCTATAATTAAACTCAAGTGGTAAAAAACGAAGTGTTTTCTTTAATTATTGTAACATGTCTTACCACAAAGTTAATGCCGAAACAATAAATAAAATATCAGTGGCCAGTACGGCATATAAGGCAAATAAATATAAAAAGCTTAGTGTTAAATATAGAATTGTTTCTTTAAATATATATTTCAACCAAAAGTGTCTTAAAAATAATGTTATACCAAATTATGTGTGTGTAAATATCAAAAATAATAGTGTATCTGCTAAAAAAGCAATAAAAAGTGCCCAAAAAACATGGCTAAAAGAAGAACTGAAATCCTGTTTTATTGTACGAAATAATATAAAAATTCTTTTAAAATATCTGCATTGTGAATTAACCCATATATTACACCCTATTGAATGGGATATCTTTGATGATAAGGTACGATATTTCGCAAGTATTGCAGCATTTCAAAAGAAGATTAAATTAGATAAAAAACTGAAATTACTTATTGAAAATCAATCCACCCAAACTAAATTTGACTGTGTAAATTCATCGAACCATAAATTTAGTGATCGTGTAGTAAATCTTTCGCAACATAATTTTCCTGATAACGAAATGAACCTTTTGAGAAAAGGTTTGAAATACAATATTCAAAATGCAAGTGAAAAACCCTTAATTCAATTAGCAGTGGATACAGAGGCTGCTCTTTGGAAAGAATCTCCATCTCTAAAACATCGATGTGCTGATTTATTTAAGAACATACCGAAAGTAAAGAAGAATGTGAACAATGAAAGTGTTTTGGTTAACAATATAAAACGGACTTTAAATGATAAAGAACTTATTTTTACTAGATCAGATAAAGGAAATAGCATTGTCATTTTAAATCAAACTGATTACATAAACAAATGTAAAGAGTTTTTGGATAGTGAAAAATTTGAAATTTTGAAAAAAGACCCAACGATTAAATATCAAACGAAATTAAAAGAAGTACTTAAACGTTGCCCTACTATCATTGTTGATAATATTAAAGATTTTATTATTAATAAAAATCCCCAAATTCCAAGATTATACGGGTTACCTAAATTACACAAAATAAATGTTCCAATTAGACCAGTTGTATCATACGTGAGTGCGCCAAATTATAAACTTTGTAAATTACTAAATCATTTAATTATATGTCATAAAATTTTTTCACCAACATATAGCATAAAGAATACTTTGGAATTTATTGAGAAAACTAAATATTTAAATATTCCTTCTAATGCTAAAATTATTTCATTTGATATTGTAAATTTATTCACAAACGTCCCAATAGATGATGCCAAAAGTGTTTTTATGAAACTATTATGTGATTCAGATTTAGATGATTTGTATGTAAAAGAAATGACTAGAATTTATGATATTTGTACATCTCAAAATTATTTTGAATTTAATAGCTTAATTTATGAACAACGAGACGGACTCCCAATGGGTTCTCCTCTTTCGCCAGTATTAGCTGATATGTTCCTTAATGATTTTGAGACAGAATTATTAAATTCTAATCATCCTATTGTAAAAACATGTATTTTTAGATGGTTTAGGTACGTTGATGACATTTTTTGTATTTTTATTGGGACTGATAGACAATTAGATTCATTCCTTACCCACATCAACACTTTACATAATAATATTAAATTTACCATGGAAAAAAATGACGATAATACCCTAAATTTTCTTGATTTATCGATTAAAGTTATAAATAATAAATTAGATTTTAATATATATCGTAAACCAACACACACTGACACAGTCATTCCAGCTGATTCCATTCATCCCATTTCACATAAAATGGCCAGTTTCCATTCATTATTAAATAGACTAATTAATATCCCCCTCAGTAACTCAAATTATAATCATGAATTAAACACAATTAAACTAATAGCAAAAAACAACGGGTATAATAGCGCGCTAATAGATAAAATGTTAAAAAATAAAATTAAAAATAATTTTACCAAAAAATACATATATTCAGCACCTAATAATGATTCAATAAAAAATAAATCTTGGCGAAAAATTTTATATACGGGTTCAATAACTAAAAATATTTCGAAAATCTTACCCTCCCATATCCAACCTGCATATTATACAAATAATAATTTACATAAAATCCTCGATAACTCAAAATCTAAAATTGATTTATTACAAAAAAGTGGTGTTTATGAAATTTCGTGTGGAGATTGTGATAGAAAATATATTGGCCAAACTGCGAGAAATTTAAAGATTAGAATTAAAGAACATCAAAGCGGTCTTGTTAGTAATTATTTTTCGGAATTTGCAAATCATATAATAGATACTAATCACTCATTTCACTCCCATAAATTAAAATTATTACACCTTGTTCCATATAAAGGCCAAATTATGAATTATCTTGAAAATTTAGAAATACAAAAAAACCTGAATTCTAATAATAATTTATTAAATAATATATTGTTTCAAAATTCTTCGCCATTGCTTTCAATTTTTCCTTTGTTTTCAAACTCCGTTCCTTGACTAACCCCTTCCCCTTACTTTCCCCCTATCCTTATTTATAGAACAATTTTATATTTTATATTTTAGTTATTATACAGACCTGAATGATGGAAGTTTAGCTTCTGAAACATGTAGTCTATAATTAAACTCAAGTGGTAAAAAACGAAGTGTTTTCTTTAATTATTGTAACATGTCTTACCACAAAGTTAATGCCGAAACAATAAATAAAATATATATATATATATATATATATATATATATATATATATATATATATATATATATATATATATATATATATATATATATATATATATATATATATATATATATATATATATATATTGTATATATATCCGCTGATTATTCCGACTCCTGACCTTCAAGTACTTTAATACTTCAATACTTTCAAGTATTTGAAAAACTCGATCATGACTTTTCATCAGCTAAGATTTCTTCTTTTTCTGCTTCTTTACCGATCATATTTGCATCATAAATTTGATTTACTATTCTTTCTTCACTCATTTGATTCATATACCAAAACCATCACAACAAACCTCTCTAAATTTTATCAACAATATTTCCCATATCTTAGCCTAGCATTCTTTCCTCATATCACCATTCAAACATCTACCATAGATGGCTTTCTCGTACATCCAGAATTAAGAATGATGAAAGTAATACAATTACCAGGAAATTAATTCAAAGCACGAAAAGTTTATTTGCCAACATTTATTTTATTATTTGAATTTATAAATTATTTCTAATAATAAGTAATAAATGAAACCCTGAAGAGGGCAACAGGTTGTTGCCGAAACTAGTTGGTTAATAAAAAGGTGAGTGGATCAGAACACAAAGTATTTTTATTTCTCGAAATAATATATCAATATCATCCACAAAGTTAATGCTTTCAATATTCAAAACATGAATTTATAAAGTTTAAAAAAATAATATATGCATGACTTCCAAAATTTGAGTGGTGTGTGTGTGTTTTTCAGTCATGGGTAGAATGGTGAATGTTACACGTGTGAAAAGCGATCGCTCGACCAGCCTGCTACTGGTCGTAAGTCTTGTTAATACCTAGACATCCATATTCTTCTTCATTTATGTTGACTTGTCAAAAATGTAAATAACTCCTTAAAAAGAGAGATCTAAATTTAGAGACAAGTATATAGACACACTCAAAATGTTATTTATTATTTATATGATTAATGAGTATATATTTTCAAGATAATAATGAAAACCAGGTGCATCTCAAAGAAAGAGTTTTTGTAGTCTGGTAGTGCACTAATGGCTGGTCTGTTTAACGGTAAAAAATGTTGTTCTGACTTCGGTGCAACAACTTTTCCTTTTAATAAACTTTCAACCGACAAAGCAAACTCTACTGCGAGCATCAGCAGACATCCTTTGAGCAGAATACAGCAGATTGTAGTTCCGTAAACAAATAATATCACTTCCGTTTCATGTTATATTGCCGGTACCTACTTACATTGTCTCACAAATCTGCTTATCATCATATCATACTAAGTAATTGTAAGGGGATATTTATTTGATTATGTATTTTTATGTGTACTACCTCCCCTATAGATTAAAGTACTCTGATTACACGGTAAGTGAGATATACACGTGTTTTGATTTTTTTTCATACTTTGTGGAAACTTTATAAATGTAAATATTTTCCCTGTTCCTAGAAAAAGAAATCCACGCCTACAGACGCTCTCATAGCTGACTTCACTTAATTAACTACACAATTATTCCACTAATATTTTTTAGTCCTTTTCCTTTTCTTTATTCCTTAGTCCTAAAAAATGAAAAGAAGATTGTTGTATTTATCAACAATAATAAAAATTAATACCATGTATGTAATTAAAAATGATAAACACAGATACAACCAGTTATTAAAACTTAAAGATTAATAATAATAATAATAATAAAACCCTTATCCGCACCCCAATGGTGCATAGGGCACTGCGTCATATAAACGCAGTGTTATCTTGATCATTAACACATGAAGGAAAGGTGATCAGCCCTCCGCTTCAGGTACCAGTCCAGGGTAATATATAATAAATATGACAGTGAAAAAATCACTTTTATTTATTTTACCCTCCTTGGGAATCGAACCCGGAACCTCCAGAACGGTAGCCGAGCGTGCTGACCATTACACTACGGAGGCGGACATTTAAATAGTCACAGTTTATTTATAGATTTGGCGTTCAATGTGTAGAACTCCATATTAATTTATATATTCAAAATTAAAATCAAACACTGATTTTTAGAGTCTGCTAAATTGTGTTTAATTATAAAAAATACAAAAAAAAAAATATTTAATAAAAATAAAGATTAAGACTTAAAATTTAGACATTATTTAAAATTGTTTGTATAAGAAGATATTTTTCTACTTTGTTGATAATATATATGTATATGATATATATATATATATATATATATATATATATATATATATATATATATATATATATATATATATATATATATATATATATATATATATATATATATATATATATATATATATATATATATATATATATATATATATATATATATATATATATATATATATATATATATATATATATATATATATATATATATATATATATATATATATATATATATATATATATATATATATAAATATATATATATATATATACATACTTATATATATATAAATATATATATATATATATATATATATATATATATATATATATATATATATATATACATATATACATGTAGTTCGATTCCCAGGGGGGTAATAAATATAATTGTTTTTTACTCTTGTATTTATTTATATTTTCTGAAATGTAAGATTTATCACCTTACCATCATGTAATTAATGATCAACTAAACATTGCACCAATTTGATGCAGTGCTATGTGCACCATTGGCTACGGATAAGGGTAAGAAGAACAAGAAAAAGCTTATTGTATTAATTTAATTTATTTATTTGGGGTTTTTGATATCATTAAAATTGTACTATAATTCAGAAAATATTGCTACAATAAATAACTTATTATTTCGTAAAGTCGTTATTGAAGCATAAATATAAATTTGAGTAGTGAATGGTGAATGTTACATATGTATAAAGTGATTACTCAAAGTAGCCTATGACAAGTCGTAAGCCCTATAAATGGCCAAACTTTCGCATTTTTTTTCATCTGTTGTATGTTGAAATCTCAATAAAAGATCTTGACAGAATATTATTGTTTACTTTACACAGTTTAAATTTATTCATATAATCACTCTCGACTTGAAATAGATAAACCATTTTTATGTGAATACCTTAAACAAACAGAAAAATTATGTTTAAAATTTGGAGATGTATATTTTCATCGAGTTATTTATAAAACTTTTTGTATAAAAATAAAGCAGGTTTTCACAAATTACCATATTTTTGTATGAGCTGGTGAGCTTTTTTTACTCGTCTCGCTCAATGTTCCAGGCTTTGCTTTGTTAGAAGTTCAGCTCCACCATATGTCTCATTTTCAGTTTGTACGTCAAAGTTTCCCCAACAGTGAATTGTTCCGAGTCTACAGCTACCCCACACAGGCAGCTACAGTGACTTCGTCATCCCCATTATGTTTGTCATAACGAAAGAACCTATTGATCATTAGGGCACAATGGACGTCGAACTCGTAATATATCGCCCAAGATACGCGCCAAACACCATAAAGTGAAAAAAATATGACAAGCAATTGCTCTTAGGGTGAAGAGAGTGGTAGGAAGAAGGAGCTAACTAGTAATAAACCCATCAATGTTTGCACTCCTGCCATAAACTTATACAGATTGCGTTATACTATACATTTATAATTATGGAAGTAAAGTCTAGTATCATTATGAACATCTTTTTACATATAAAAATAAACACAACATTTTGAGTGTGTCCAAATACTGGACAAACTTAAAAATTTTTGAATAAATTATCTTATTTATTGTAACTGCAGACAGTTGGTAGAATTCCATATTGAATTGTTGGGTAATATATCCAAAATAAAACAAGGTTTTTGTTGGATTGAATTCTACATTTATTTATGTATATCTTAATTCGTGACGCATTTCGTCTTCTTAGGACATTATCAAACACTCATTTTGTTTGATAATGTATTATTTTGGAAATATTACTTAACAATAAATTATGTGGTCAAATAATAAGCTAAAATAATAAAAATTAAAATGATATTTTCAGGCGTTTCTCATGTGTGTGATTATAATACAGGATTCGGACCTCACATACTTATAAAACAGTTTCTGCTCAATAAAAGGGTTCTTTTCATCTCACCAATAGATGTCTCTAGTGAAATTCTAGTGATTCAAGAACTTCCAAGAATTTGAGTGGTGTGGTTGTCAATAATGGGTAGAATTGGTGAATGTTACACGTGTGTAAATTGATAACTTCAACCAGCCTTTGAAGGTCGTCAGCCCCGTAAATGCTCAGACTTCCATACTCTTCTTCAACTTTGTTGAGATATCATTTAAGTGAGATAATAATGATCTAAATAATATTTCATCGAATTATTTATTATTTATTGTAAGTGTCTCAACTTTTTTATGAACCAACTATACATGTATTGTTTTTATACGACACAAGATGTAACACTGAGCATTGCAAGGCGTACGACCGGGCATTTGGCTGGCTTAAATGATAATTTTATAACGTTTATAATGTCTATTATCGAACATCCATTATCATGGATTTTTGAAAGATATATAAATATATCATCTACCTTTAAATTGTATTTGTTATTGAATACCATCCGAAAGTCCCAGATTCAATTCTCAGGAAGGTCAAAATATGTTTAAGTGTTTTATCACTATAATATTTGATAGACTTCACCTTGAGCTGGTACATGAAGCGTAAGATTAATCACCTTGCCTTCATGGAATGAACGACCAACCCAACATTTCATGAAGTTGATGCAGTACCCTATGCACCATTGGGTCAATTTTCATGAGACATTAATATTTTACTTACAGTTTTAGTACTAAGAAAATTGATTATTATTTTTATTATTTTGTCGGCTATTTGGTTTTACATGAATACAAAAAAAAATGTCTCACTGCCAATATTATTTTCACATCCATAATCCAGAGTACTTTGAAAAATCTATCTTAGCAAATTGATCGTAAAATCAGACTATTTTATGCACATAATGGCGTACACCATGGCGACAGATTCAATAGATATTCTTATAGAGACATAAAAATGCAATGACATCATTGTACGGATTATGTACTTTTATTGGTTTCATAAAAAATAATGCTTCCTTTTATGGAGAACAACAGATTAGGGAAATGTATAGTAATAGTGATGATAAATGTACAGTAGAGTCTAGATTTTCCGGAAAGGATTATTAATAAATTTCTAGTACTCGTAAAAGCGATTTCTTGGTTAATTTCAGAAGAAATTCGAGAACTATTATTTTTAACAAGTATTTTGAAATTTTTAACTTTTAATTCAAAATTGAGTACCTTTTATTTACCAATAACATTAAAACAATTTTTTGTTTTAGATTTTAAAGAAAATTTTTGTATCAGTATACAAGCAAAAATTAGTGTATACTAGTTACCATTCTAAAAACTTGATACGATGTAAAAGCGCTTGGTGATCAGTTACAAAATAAATTACATGTATAATTAACAAAAAATACAATTTTATTTGATACATTGTCCGTTTTCATAGTGTGGAGGGTAGCACATTTGGTTACCATATTGAGATCCTGGGATCAATCCAGAGGGGTTGAAATAAAAAAAAATTATTTGGGCTCTCATATTTAATATTATCCTGCTAAAATGCAGGACTTATCACTTTGATTCATATGACAGGCGCCGTGGGTAGATGCTCGATTTCAAAACTAGCGTTGTGGGTCCGATTTCCGCTAGTTGCAAAATGAATTTATTTTCAATAATTCTGTATTGTTCACATCTACCTTATCTTTCATAACTGTCCTACCTGCAGATAAGCCCCTTAAATAGAGACTATGCTAATTATTAGTTTTTTTTAATGTACATATATTAATAAACGATAAATATAACAGTGCGTCAAAGTGATGCAGTGTATGTCGCCATAAGAAACGGATAAGGGTAAGAATAGGAAGAAAGGAAAGAAGAAGATTGTAAATAAATATAAAACAATTAAATTTCATTGAAAATGTGAATGATAAAAATATTCGTCATCATTCATTGACATTATTTATTGATTCGGCATTAACTTTGTGGAATGACATGATTATTTTATTAAAATTAAACACTTGAATATACCACTTTAATGAGTTTTATTTTATTTACGACTAGTTTCGAAAACGACAGATGTTTTAATTTGTACCAGAAGATGAAAACATCTGTCGTTTTCGAAACTAGCCGTAAATAAAATAAAACTCATTAAAGTGGTATATTCAAGTGTTAAATTTTTAAAAAATAATCATTTATTGAAATAAAACCTTTTATTACAAGGTGATAAAGAACACCATTATAAATATTTAAACTACTGAAAATAGGTTGCGTAAAAAATCGTTGAATATTTTATTAATGGGTCATGTTATTTTATTCTCGTGAACCTTTTCTGTCCTTTCTAATACGTACACGTTCAAAGCTAACGTTTTCTTCGATCTTTAATAACAATATACATTGAATATAAGAGATATCCAGACACCATAAAATGTTTTTAAGCACTAGCTATAAGCGCGATACTATAGCGCCATCTTGTACCATACACTATCCCGTAACTACCCGCGGAATATTATACGTACGAGTATAACCCTGGGATGGATGGGAGAACATATACAAACCGTTAGTTTTACTGCTCCCGGTGTGTTCTTCCTGTATTTTTGGGATATGATCGGTGAGTTTGCGAGGAAACTATGTAAGTATCTTGAAGGTTAATATTCATTAGTACTTATTTTGACTCTGTCAGTGCCCGAACGTTGCACACAACAGATAAATTCTAGTGGTATTTACTTTTTAAAATGAAAGGAAAATTATACATATGTAATTGCCTGTTCTTTGTTCTAATAGAAATATGTTATAACGAGGTAATGTTTTATAACTTTCATAGAGCATAGGGTATTGCATCTTATTACTTTAGAAAATCAAAGTAATTATTTTTTTGATCTTTTTTTGATAAATATTGATATCAATCAGTCCAGGGTTATGTTATATAAGCGTTACAGTAAAAAAAGTCAAGTACATTTATTTTGACCTCTCCTGGATAACCGAACCCGAGACCTCCAGCATGGTTTCTAAACAGGCTTAACCGTTACACTACACGCGAGTTAAACTATTGGATAAGCAATAAGCAGTGAATAGTTTTATATATGTGCATCTTCGGGTGAGGTTATTACAATTATTTTTGTTTAAACTTTGTTGACTGTAAAGTTATTTATAGCAAAAGATTTTTTTTAATGATAACTATGTAAAAATGTGTCATAATATTAAATGTAAATCATAATACCAGACTGTGGTTGGTAGATCAGTTATACAATTATATACAATAATAATTAAATATTTTTTTATTTTACTTAACGTTTTTAACAACGAAGTTTAAAAAAAATCATATTGGGGCAATTATCTCACTGAAAAATCTATTTAAATGTGCTTTTTTTCACTTACTTTTGATCAACTGCAAAAATATTCCTGCGAATATCCAAAGTTCATTTATTATCGTCAGAAGTTTATAAGAAAGCAGGCTCCGGACGCCGTTTACGACTCCGGGTCTCGTAACGTTTTTCCACACGTTTCTGGTACTAGCCGAACTTTTCCAACCCCTCTGAGTTTCGACTCCTCCACCCCCGAAATCACTATCTTCCCCCACACATTTGCCGTTTTATTTCACATCAGGAGCACGGCCGTGGTTCCATTTGTGATTTTTCATAATGACTGGAGAAACCTCTCCCAATACAGCCTGAAATACTGAAGTATTGAAAAATGAAGCCTCAATACATGCGCATAAATTAAATTACTATGTAAACGACATTTTCAGTCATAACTTGAACGCACCCCACGCGAGCGGCTCAAGGGTTAAATGATTTTATGTTTCAAAACGTTATAATGTCCGCATATTAAACCATGGCGTGGGTTTTATCGAACTATTTGGTACACTCAATCATCTTACTTTACATCGTATTCTTATTCTGCCATTATTTGTATTAAAATAAATATTATGTGATTTTTGGTAACCAAAAGAAAAACAACTCATACTAGACGTTAGTTTTTTGATAATATTTTATTTACCGTCTTGTTTAACTTATTTATCATAGGAAGTCAGTCACTTTATCTTAAACTTTCTATAGAGTTCAATGTCGTAAAAGATAAATACACACATGTATACATCATTTTTTACATCCCGTATTTGCGTATATTTTTTTATTTGAAATCATTGGATTGATTTGAGACCATCACATCATTCATGATTTGAGAAGCTAAAATCAGTTTTTAATTTTTATCGATTTCGAAAGGGACAAAAAGAGAAAACGCGTTTTTTTTATTTTTATAAATTTTAAACATAGCTGTGTTAATATAAAAATTATCCTTAGGAATAAGTCGCATTTAAAATTAAATAAAAGTGAGATATAAATTGATTGTACATATTTTTTTGTAAATAATAGTTCTTCTTAATCATCTTGGTGTAGGCCTCGTGGCTTGTTTTTAAGAGAGATTAACCTCCTGCAATATCAATTACCAGCAGTCGAAACATATTTTTGGTGGTCTTCCCGGGAGTCGTCTACCTTGGGGTTGGCCGTATAGTGCAATGTGAGGGAGTCTAGATGGTTTCATTCTCATCACATAATTTTAGTTTAAATTTTTGGCATCTCAACACAGATGAAGAAGAATATGAATGTCTGCATTTACAGGGCTTTAAACCTTCATGGGCTCAGTTAAATGATTACTTAAAAAACTTATAATATTTACCAATTCTACCCCTGATTGACATTTATACTGCTTTAGATATATTGATCAATCTCGTGATACAAAATCTAGATTTGTGAACAAGTATTTCAACACACTCGAAATATTTCTATGTTAAAGATTCAATGAGTTTTAAAATATTTTTTTTGGCATATGGCGACGTCTGGGCTAGAAAATAAAATTGCAACAAATAATTATTTTTTACATTTCGATTGCATGCGAACTAAATGAAATTCTACCAATTATGTTTGACAGTAAAACAGTTTTTCAGCGGGACCGTTAGTTGCTCGGTTCATTGCAACATGTTGTTCGGGATTTATGAAAGGTTGTTTCAGCGGGTGGCTGCTAACTGGAATGGTCTCGGCTACAGCAGCCAAACTAAATTTGTACCTTTTTTCAAACAACAGTTGTAAAAATTAGGTTCTGTATATCGTTTCCTAAATGGTAGACGGTTTATGTGCTTTTGTTTGGTTAATTAAGTTAGCTTTTGGAATATTAGTTCGAATTGGATAAACAGAAATGAATTTTTTTGAGAATTATTAGAATTTAGTTATGTATAAATTAATTTTTGAAACCAAAAAGATTTTATTTTTATATTACCACATACTTATGTTAAAAAATTTCTTTTCATTTATGATATTTTAAACTAGAGTAATCGCGTTTATTTTTTTTTATTTGTTTATTAATTAGGTAGTGTAATGTCTGCCTCCGTAGTGTAATGGTCAGCACGCTCGGCTACCGTTCTGGAGGTCCCGGGTTCGATTCGCAAGGGGGGTAAAATAAATATAAGTGATTTTTTTTACTGTAATATTATACAATATGAACATGGACTAGTACCTGAAGCGGAGGGTTGATCACCTTTCCTTCATGTGTAAATGATCAAGATAACACTGCGTTTATATGACACAGTGCCCTATGCACCATTGGGGTGCAGATAAGGGTTTTATTATTATTATTAATTAAGTATTCACCATGCGGATAATAAAAATGCGATTTGGATACAAAAGTTAAATGTTGCATTTTAATATTTTTTAAGTTTATTAATGTAAACAAGGCCGGTTTCGTGAACTATAGATGTTTTTATTAGTAGGTTAAAAAACAAACTTTGTGTGTTTGTATTCTCACTTTTTGATGAAAACATCTACAGTTTTCAAAATAAGTTGTTTTTACAATAATAAAGTGGTCTCATACAAGCCTTTTATTTTTAAAAATAAAATATTTTTTAAGCATGGTTTTTTTAAAAATAAAACAATAACCTTTTCTTAATTTTAAAACCGAAAATTGCATTATAGTTTTATATGTTCTAGTATTGTGAAAGTAACATATAAACGTATAATTCATTAACATGTACCTACTTATGTATGAGTATTGCTGGTGCGTTTGATACATAAAAGAAAGTTTTCTATTTTTATACTTTTAATACGTTTTCAAAGAATGTTTTTTTTACCTCAAAAAATAAATATTTGGCACATAAATTTAACCATGTGATTGGAGTAAAAGTTATTAAAACGTAACATTGAAGTGAAAATGAAACTTTTTATATATGTATATATATATATATATATATATATATATATATATATATATATATATATATATATATATATATATATATATATATATATATATATATATATATATATATATATATATATATATATATATATGAATTACGTTTTCTAAAGACCTTCAATGTGCATGTGCATTAATCGGACTGAACTGCTTTGCAGTCGCGGTTTCCGGGCGTCTTGGGTATCCCGACGCCGGAAACGGCACCGCGTGGCGTCACTTCCGCCAAAGCAAGTTCTAACAGCCTGTAAATGAGGCAGAGAAGCTCCGCAATCATATAACGTTACATGTTTTTTTATAGTTAAAAATATCGCACATAATATTGATGTTTAGCAATCATCATTTATACTTCAAAGGCATCCACGTAAACTCCACTGTATTCAATAGACAGTTTTCTCAATTTCAAATGAGAAATAAAAGAAAAATAATCAAAAACGTTAAATATTATGTATCCCTCTTCTTATTACTTACCGTGTTAATTGTTCAAATGTTTGTAAATAAAAGACGAATATAAGATTTTTCCATTTCATGAATCATTTTATTATTTAAGTTACCATTTAAATTACTTATCTACATTTTTATACTTGTCAAGTGCATTTTTTTGAAAATATTTTTTGTTTATATCTTTAAAAAAAAAAAGCATTTGAAATAAAATGTACTGTTAAAAGTTGGATTGCAGTCCCAAATTTAACATCGCAGAGTGTCTGAGTCGAGGATTCTTCATTCGAGCTCACTCAACCACAACTTGATTCCCATTTTAATGACGGACCGTTTAGGCCTACAAAAATATTACGGTTTTGAAAAATGTTATAAAAATACAAGTTTATTCAAAACAAAAAAAAAATACTAAAGATATAAAGAAATAATATAAATATTTTTATCAAATTTATTAGAGATAACTTTTATGACTAAGCATAAAAAATATTGAATACAGTTTTGTAAAAATGTATAATTTTTTTTTATTAATTTTATTTTATGTTATATAAGCAATGAACAAATCTCTCCCGTCCAAAAAATAATAATTACTTACCATTCGGAGATGAATAATATTGTAAAAACCCATCTCGTTAATGAGACAGACAATTTTTTACTCAGAAGAGCTTTTCGTACAACCAATTCGTAAGCTAAGGATTAGAGGAAGGTTCTCGTTTGAAAACGCTCATTTCGTTAAGTTTCCTTTGTTTGCAAAAAGCCGAAGAAAGGCAGTTTCATGGGGATGTTACATTACTTGAATTCTAATATCTCAATTACGGGATATATGGAGGGAAAAATAGGTCAGAATATGATATTCGCAAGACTACAAGATACAGTACTAGGGTACCATTAAATGCTATTGCTAAGTATATAACAAAAAAGGCATTGACATTATGCATATAATTCTCGACATCGTCTTTGTTCTCGAATCTGAATAATTCAATAAAGAGGCTCAACAGTGTGGAGAGAATAAAAAAATGCTTTATCTTCGTCCTTCTGCCTTATTAGTATCATGTGGTGAATAAGGAATCATATTAGATTGTTGCAGTGCTTTATTCATACAAAATACGAAAGAATAATAATATTAATATTTGATAAATGGTTTTATTTTTGATCGGATGCAAATTGAATTATTAATTTAATTTGTCTACAAGGATATGAGCAATGGAAATATATTAACACACGTTTTCAAAAACTGTAAAAATTATTTTGTTCCAAATCTTTTATCTTCCAAAGTAATACAACAATTGCTGTGTAATTAGGATACATGATTGTGTTATAATACGTGCATGTTTTAAAGTTATTTTTTGGGTACAAGTGGTATGAAATAAATATTAATGCGATAAAATAGTAAAACAATAATTGATTTTTATGAAAAATAAATACAATGTTTTTCTTCTTCTTCTTTTAAGCCTTATCCAAAACTAGTAATGCGTAAAATACAGGATTGTATATAAACAGTGTTAGTTCGGCCGTTGAATTCATAAAATAATAATATTAAATAAATTTTATGCGGAAATTTCGCGTTATTTTATTTTAACCCTATTAAAAATCGATCCCGGGACTTCCAGCTTGATAAACAATCAAGCTAACTACCACACGAAGGAAACGGACGTGTATCAACTGACATAAATAACTATTTAATTTTTCAAAAAACGAACAATTTTTAAAAATATATTTTGAAACAATCAAAACTGTGGAAATCAAATTGATTTTTTAAATATTTTTAAAATATGTTCTCAATGTTTTGAGTGTGTCAAAATCTTTCTTTACTATTCTGGGTTTGTGCATTAACTTGTTATTTAAAAACAATAAACATGAAGAAGAAAATGAATGTCCAGGTATTAAAAGGGCTTTCAACCAGTCATGGGCTGTTTTAAGTGAACACTATATAAGCTTGCAACATACGCCACTCTAACAATGATATACAACGAAATTTAAGACGTTATATTTATGCTCCAATCGACACGTTCTTTCATATGGTAGTTCTCAGTACGATCTTTGGTTGAAAAAAGTCAGTTTAAGAAGAGATCTTTATTAAATGTATGTAATATTCTTCCCGATGTACTAAACATACAACAAGACGAAAAAGGAGACATTAAAAATTTTAGTTTGTATTTCTTAACAATATTTTATAAGAAATTGTTATTATTATTATTCGTGTATTTTCTTTCTAGTTTATTTTTGTGTCTATTTGTGAGAAAAAAAATCTGTTCCTAAGGTCGCTAGATTACATTTATAATTCATTCAACGACTCACCCATTGAATGAGATTAATGAACGCTTAGAACAATGCTATATCTAAAATTTGGTATTCAGTCAGAACATTAACCAAAGACTAAAGAAATTCTTTGTTTTCTCTGTAAAGGCGGAATATCGAACTTCTATAACCATTCTTTTGTTTCCAAATATTTATTCTCCTAGAATTCGAATTATTAAAAGCAATACTGGCGTTATTTATAGATCACTTCATTTAGTCAGTTTGATTTTATATATACATATATATATATATATATACATATATATATATATATATATATATATATATATATATATATATATATATATATATATATATATATATATATATATATATATATATATATATATATATATATATATATATATATATATATATATATATATACACACGTGTGTGTGTGTGTGTAAATATAATGCTAAGATAATTTAACAAGATTATTTGATTGGCAACCCTTTTGAGACGTGTCCGAATCCTTGTTCACAAATCTGAGTTTCACTGTTTTTTGGGTTTTTTGTGTTTGTGAATCCCTTAAGTTACAAAGTAGTAATTCCAGAATATAAAAAAATTCATCTCATAAAAAAAATGCAAAAAAAAACAAATAATTTTGTCGTTGTGTTTGTATTTAAATTAAAACGATATTGTGGAGATTTCCGCATATTATTAAAATATTTTTTCCAGACGTTGATTTATTATTTTTATTTGAAACCAACAATACGCTTGAAAAGGGAAATAATTTTGAAAACACTAAACGGTACAATTGTTCAAAGCGTCTTTATTTCTGAACAAATATTTTGTTATCTCTCAAAATTATACTTTGCAAAGGTTTTTGTGTAAATATTTAAACGTCTCCGCGATATTTTCACAAAACACACCTTAATAAAGAAAGGCCCTATTGTACGCCGTTTCGCATATTTTTATCGTTATGATTCGGAAAAGCAGCCATCGCGCCTCTCTTGCGGCATGTTTGGGGAATAATTAGGAGTTGTTGTTCTTTGTAAGCCCAAAAGACTGAAAAACCGCCGACCGGTCTTTGTTGACAAGGAAAAACCGAATCTCTTTGGGACAAGTGGACACGGAGAAACTCCTACAAAGAGCCACCACGTTTGTTGGCAGAATAATGATAAGTTGGGATTCTGCCTTTGAATGCTCATTGGGAACTTTGTTTTCAATATCCTTTGTAGCAGCATTTGCCGGAGTATCGGCTCTTTATTCATTACAACTTGTTCGCGGAAGTGTTTTCAATACGAGATGGTCTGTTCTCCATACAATTTATACACAATATCAGGGCTGTCCAACTTTTAAACGAAACTGAGGGCCGCATGAACTTTTGATGGTTCGATCTACTCAAAACTTTAACCAGTTCTATGTTATTGTATTTTCGAGATTTAATTTTATATAACGAAATTATCTTATACCATGAAATATATTTTTTAAAGTAACAATTTTACATTAACACCAATTTTATTTATGATCATTCTCGTAAATATTATGTATTCTGCACCTAGTACCAAGTTTTAATATCTATAACCTAACACCCACATAACCCCTAGCGTATTGCACTTTAATTTACTTTATGATATGTTATCAATCTTACACAGGAGTGCAGAGTCTTTTTAATTTTAAATACTCAATTTGTTTTATTAAAATTAAACACTTGAATATACCACTTCAATGAGTTTTATTTATATGTTTTAATTTGAACCAGAAGATAAAAACGTATGTCGTTTTCGAAACAAGTCGTGTATTTAAATAAAACTCATTAAAATGGTATATTCAAATGTTTAATTTTTATAAAATAATCATGTCGTTCCACAAAGTTAATGCCGAATCAATAAATAATAAAACTTAATTTATTTATCTGATTCAAGAATAAATCCATTGATTTTTGTGAATTTTTTGACAAGTGTTATATTTGAAGATAACAGTTTATTTTTTTAAATATCACATGTCATATAAGTGTTGCAAAGAGGCCGCATGCGATTTTAATGCCATAGTTTGTCCCCTGCCCTAATCTGATATTTTGAATGCTAGTCTGTATAAATGTCAGTATTTTTAAAGTAATAATCAGCAACTATTTGAGGTATTCCAGTAAACAAATAACTTGATCCAAACAATAACCTATTCATATTCATACAGGACATGTAAGTTATGAACTCTCCGTATAGCTGTGAATTTGTAATAGTGATATATACGCCTTAACGTGTTTTCCTACTTTCTTCATCATATTATAAACTGTAACAAAATCGGGAGAATATATTTTTATTTATTCAATCAATGGAAAATTAAACTGGATACCTTATTAAAAAATGTGATACAAATATGACCACAAGTTCGTCGATTTTGTTTAAAAATTTTTAAAACAAGGCGAAATATAATTGATATACAATATAACAAAAACTATTTTAGACAAGCCAGAAAAAAATATTCACACTACGCTTATGACACATTATCTCAGATAGCAGTTTGGATACCCCTGTCTAAAGATACTTTGCAATATAGTACCTATTTTGCTGAATTTTAAATCCATTGTTTTGATGTAATCAAGTTGCTGTCTAGAATAAATTTTCATGACAGTCAAGAAACACGTTCGATTATTAATTGTTCTTTTAAAAAAATTTAAAAGAAATTAGAGCTTGAAGATTTTTTGGTGATGTATGAAAGGAAATAAAGTTTTTTTTTAAATTATCTACTACAAAAATAAAAATATAAATGTCAGTTTGAAAATTCCAAATCTCGACAACTTCAATTGCTTTAAAGTTTCAACACATTACATTTTTAAACAGATTTCGACAGGCTTTCTTACCTAGGATAGACAATTTTTACTTAATTTAGTAAATCAGTTTTTACCACAACAACAGCGTGATCTGTTAATAGCAATATTCAACATTGCTCAATGTAAACAGAGTGTGAATTGAAAGTGGTAGGTAGTAGGTATTTATTAAATATTAAATAATAATATAAAAAATTTTTTAATAAAAAAACGATTGCATTGTTATTAAATACATTTCAAATATTTTCATTTCAAACATTGCAAAATTGGTGCTTTCCATTTTCATCATTTTCCATTTAAAATCAATGGTCGGGTAAATCAATTAGAATAAGCAATTAGAGTAATAAATTTAAAGACGTTTAAAAAAAACGATATTCCTTTAAACATGTATTTTTCAGGATTTTTTTCAAATCCTTGAAAACAGAATGGAAAAATTGAAAAAAAATGTAAATATGAGTGAATTAATAGATTTATATTATCCACTGACACTTCGTGATGGAATTGCATTTTTAATTTATTATTAGATTAAAACCAATATCTGACTGGTCAGACCAGTCTGATGATGTCGGTAACGACGAAACCCGGTCGCTGGTCAAATAAAAAAGTGGAAAAGCTAAAAATATTGGTTTTAATCTAATAATAAATTATGAGTGAATTAAAAAAAAGTTTTTCGAAGACAATTTTATACGGTTACAAATAGAAAACAAATAAATCAAGAGAGAAAACAAATAAATCAAAAGAGGTGAAAAAATGTAAATTACCAAAGCACTTTTCGTTAATGATTTCATCAGAGGAGTATTAATTTCATTTTAAATATTAGAACCGATTATTACAAAAAAGTTTTTTCATACATAAATAATGAATAAATTTGGGTGAATTAATTTTATATTTACAAATTAAAAAACGTATATTAAAATATTTGCATAAAAAATTATGAGATTAAAATAAAAATATATTATGAAATTAAAATTAAATTAAAGTTGGAATGATATTGAGGCTTGGGGATGAAAATAAATTGTAAAAAAGTATGGTTTGTGTACCGCCCCTAAAGGTTGGCGATTGTCATGGAAGAAAAGCATTTAAACTGCATTTTTTATAATTAATCAGCGATAGTAAAAAAATAATGTGGTTATTATAACATTATCGAATTATCTCACTTTACAACTTAACAAGCCTATTTGAGTATGGGTATGCAATGAAACTACTTGTCGCTATTCTCATTTTACGACCTTTTATTCCCCTTCATTTCCTTACCCGAACAGCAGTTATATCCTTCATCCAGAGCTTCTTCACTTACGTCATATACTTCCAATCAAACATATTTTGATAAAATGACCAATAATTAGAGGGGCAGAAATGATTAATTTATCGTGGTATAATTAAACTTTTATTTTCCCTCTGTTAGATTTCAAGGAGGGGTTATAATTAATTTTAGTACTAATTACTTTAACATCATTTTTATATTGCCTTTAACTGGTACTTAAAGCGCAATATTGAAATTATTATTACTATTATTATTATATTATTATTATTATTATTATATTACATGAAAGAAACGATGAAAATAATACTGCGTCAATACGATGCAGTGACCTATTACCATTAAGTATGAAATTGTTAGAATAAGAATCGTAAGAATTTACAATCAGGGTTACACCGCATCGAAACATCGCGGTGCCCTATGAATCATTGAATCTTGGAAAAATTCAAATCCTAAAAAATAAATTTTAACTGAATCAATACCTATGTACCAATTAATTGTGATAGATACTATATTGTATTTATTCCAAACAGAAAATGATGCGATAGATTAAATACTTGAAAATAAGTGGCACAAAAGATTTTAGAAAAAGTGAAAATTTATTAAAAATAAATAATTAATCACAGCAAAATGACTCCCGAATAAATTAATGAAAGTCATATAATTTTAATCATTCACATTATCAATCTGACCCAGTTAGACTATTTAACATATTGAAGTTAGTTAGAAATTCTCTCACATCATTGTGAATTCCTTCAGTATGGGATGTGTAAGTCCGTGGATTAGCAACACCCTTCTTACTAAGGGAAGGACTCAGGCCATGCAAGAAGTTGGGGCGAGGATTGGCGGTCTGGATAAGGGTAGTGAAATAAAGCTTTTGCATTGTTAATGTTGATATGATGCACGTTTCAAACTACCACTTGGGAATATTCTCCATTAACGGTTAGTGCTTCTAAGCTCTAACAATTACTTACATCCACACCACTATATTATCAATTATAGCTAGCTATTCAACATAGAAGCATTGCCTCGATTCAACTGCCAGTCCACAGATCATTCAAGCATTTAAAACGAGTAAAATATAAGAAAAACTTAAAAATCCTATAAATGAATTCTTTTATTAATTGATTCGGCAGTCACTTTGTGGTAAAATCTTTCCATTTTTAATTAATGTTTTACTTAGTAAATATCAGTTTTTTTTAAATTCTACTATGACACGTGTTTCGGTGCATTCCGCATCATTTTCAAACACCGTATGTGAAGCTAATTCTAAATTTTAGAGTTGGGTCCTTGGGACGCTGAAGGTTGAAGAGGGGGTAGTATGATAAGAAATAAAAAAATAAAAATAATTAAATTAATAAATAAAAATAAGAAACAGCTACTACCCCCTCTTCAACCTTCAACGTCCCAAGGGCCCAAATCTAAAATTTAGAATTAGCTTCATATACGGTGTTATGATGCGGAATGCATCAAAACACGTGTCACAGTAGATTTTAATAAATAGTGGTATTTACTAAGTAAAACATTAATTAATTTTTTTTTAATTCGTTAAATATCAAAAAGTCCTCGTCAGTATGTAGATCAGATTCGCAAATATATGATGGGTCGCATCTCGTATGCAGAGTTGAAAATAATTGCTAAGGACAAAAATAAGGTGAAAAATAAAAAGTGTCTTGCTGAAAACCAATTTCACAAAAAAATCCTACTTTCATATTTGAACTTTTGTTTTGACCGCAACGGAAGTGTTATGTATTGAACGTAACAGTATTCTCTCAATAATAAGCATTGCCTATGGCGTACAGCGTGCCTCTTGATAGCTGCGGACACTTATCATTTTCAATGTTTTCGATTGGATTATTGCTTCCAGATTTTTAATACTTTCATTACTTCACAAACATTGTGAAATTAAATATATTTATAATGCACGCCATCTATTTATTTTTCATTTCACTAGATTGAGCCATTGAAATGCGTGGCAAGGAATGGATGGTTCAAAATAATTATAAAAACACAAAAATAATAGATTTTTTCATTCATATTTCAATACATACTACAAATACTGACCCTAACCCGTACTCAATGATGCATCGGTAACAGCATCAAATTGATGCAATACTAATTTGATAATTTTTTTATGTTATAAAGGCAAGGTGATCAGTCCTTCGCTCCAAATAGGTCCACGGTAATTTTAGAAAAATATTAGAGTGGAAATTACTTTAATTTATTTTGACCCCCTAGGAATCGATTCCAGTACGGTAGAAACGCCCTTACAACTAGAATATGGAAGCGGACAAAGTTTACACCAACTTAAGTATTTTTTATTTCTTTATAAAGGAAGTATAATGATTTAAACATAAAAAAATGTATTGAGATGGTATTCACTAAACTCATTAATATGCAGGCGAAATATATGGTGAGTTGAATCCAGTTAAAACTAGAATATATTAAATGTGAAAATATATTTGAGAATATAAAACTAAAATATATTTATCTACTTCTGTAGAGTACTGGTCAGCACGCTCGGCTACCGTTCTGGATGTCCCGGGTTCGATTCCCAGAGGGGGTCAAATAAATAAGTAATTTTTTCACTTTAATATTTATTCAATATTATCCTGTACTGGTACCCGAAGCGGTGGGTAGATCACATTTCCTTCATGTGTAAACGATCAAGATAACACAGCGTTTATATGACGCAGTGCCCTATGCACCATTGGGATGCGGATAAGGGTTTTACTTCTGTGTTAAATGTATGGTTAAGGTAAAATTTATTAGTTGTGAGTTGAACCAAGTTTAAATGGAAGCCTATTTACTTATAACCCAAATTAAAACCATCACTACGGTTAACTGTGTGAACCGTTCTATATTTGGAGTGTGTACGGGAAGGGTGAAAGGTTCTTTTTTGCTACTCCTTCTTGTCGCAGCCCTCTGTAAGCGTTGTGGCACTAGAATAAAGCCTTCTTGATAAATGATGCGTCAATCATTGGCTATTTTACATACTGAAGGGCGACATTGCTTCCTAGATGCCGGCCATTTGTATTCCGCTCGCGCTGTGCGGTGGAGTAAATATTCCAATATCGAAAACGAACGCTTTAATGTACACAGATGGCCTAGAACCGAACATCTTGGAAAAGTGAAATAAATAAAAATATTATTTTTTGACATCTCAACATAGATGAAGAAGAATATGGAACTCTGGGCATTTATGGGGTTTAAGACCGTCATAGGCTGTAAGTGTTTAAGTGATGACTTTACACACGTGTAAGATTCACCAATTCTACACATTATTGACACTTCAAGAAAAAGTTCCAAATATATGATCTAATTTTTAAATAATGTACAAGAATCACAAATATTTTCACTAGTGACATCTATTGGTGGGACGAAGAAGCTTTTTTATTGAGCAGAAACTCTTATATGTCCACGTGAGGTCCGAATCCTGGATTATATATAAAAAAGAAAGTCAAAGAAGATTATGCAGTTAATTTCGGGAAAACTTTCAAAAATATATTCTCGGGCAGTGTTTCCGATTCGTGTGTCGCGAGTGTTTGCTTCACTTCCTTACAATAAAGTTGGAACCAAGACTCCGTTGTGTACTGCCAGTTTAGCTTTCGGTGGTAGGTATTTGTTTGCTTTAACTGATTTTAGTGCACTAAAATATATAATTCGTATATTTATTCAATATCACCTTGTTTGATTGTCGATTACATGAAAACGAGGTGATCAGTCCTGTGCCCAGGCACAGAACTGATCACCTCGTTTTCATGTAATTGATGATTGTTAGGAATGTGGGTATGTTGGTGACACAGTGGTGACAACAACATCGTGTGCAAACCCGCGTAGCCTGGCAAGGGTATTCTAGATTTGTGTCTACTTAAAACCAATCACTTAATTAGAACTGTCTTGTAGCTTATATTTAGAATAAAACAATGTCAAAAAACTAGCGAGTACCAGGCATAAAACTGCATTGAAAATTAATTTATTTTAGAAAAACATTATTTTTATTTTTATTTTCTTTCAATATATCTAGTTGTGTTGCATGGAATTCAGGATTGCTTTCACAGAGTAAAATTTACGAACGACTGCATGTCTTTGTATTTTTGCATAAACTTTATCGTCGCTGACGTTGCAAAGTCTTTAACAAAGCACAGGAGGTAGAACCGTAATTGTGTAATGGCTTGAAAATATGAGAAAAGAACTATATTTTAAGGGGTTTAGCTTTCTTTTCAAACAATAATTTTTATATTTGTATATATAGTTACAGTAATATGTAAGTCATTAATAGAAAAGTGTTTAGGTTCCCATAAAACTAAATTAATGTGCAACTGCTTTTATCTGAAATTTCTTTAAAAAATGATATTTTTTAAGGGAAGGGTAATAAACATGAGGATGACAAGGTTCTAAGTACATAAACCCTGAGGATGACAAGGCTCTTATTGAAACCGGTTGGAAAAAGTGTACCAATAAAAAGTGGTTAAAACAAAGTTGTTTAATTTTATAAAGTTTATAAAATGTGCCACAAAGTATCTGCGAAAAACAAATTATTTTTATTTAAAAAGAAATTATATTTTTGCTTAAGAGTTTTTTTTAAAAATTACTTTCATATCTCAGTCTTTCTATTACTTAAATTAAAAATAAAATAGATGTTTTGTTGTATTATTTGTGAAAATAACAAGAATACACGTATTTTATAAATTGTTTCGGCATTTACTTTGTGGTATGATGAAATGTATGATGAAATTATTAAAGAAAACTATTATGTTTACATTTAGACCTGAAGATTAGAATTCGAAACTAATCTTAAAACAAACTCAAGTGGTAAAAAAAACAGTGTTTTCTTTAATGATTTAACCATAAATGTATTAAACTTTACATAAATATTGTAGGTATATTCCATTATTTGTAATCGTGAAATATTTTTTCATGTTAAGCTATCGTAAAAAAATGTTTTGAGCCATATTAAATATTTTATTCAATTCTTTATTAAGTACAAATTTTCAAAAGTAAAAAAATATTATAAATTATTATTATTATAATATAAACGAAAAATAAATAACCAATTTAATTTAACAAGTCCACTTTAAAAAAAATAATCCCATAGAGAATCATTTGTCTTCTTTCTGTCGTTCAAAATTTTATTTTTGTATAAATGTCAGACCGTAACAATATCATTTTAATATTCATTTAACCTGATGATAGAATGATTATTTCGAAATCGGTAGTCGCGAAGTTGTGTTTTTTAAAGTGGTATTACACAAAGTGAACGATGAATGATAAGAAGAGAGTTATCTTAGGTATTTACTACCATAATTTATAAGCTCTGAGAGGCTTAATAACCATATTTACATATCTAAAGGCAAAAAAAATAACTTCAATATTGGATACCTAAAAATGAATAAAGGTTATTTCCAAGTATGAAATATAATAGCAGTATGTACGTCGTATTTCCATCCTCATAACTAAGACGAGCTAATTTTTATCCAATTTCATTTCTTAGTACTAGTACATAGTGCACTTAATATTCCAACACTTTACCGATAGCATTATGCAGAGCCAGTTCTGTGCTTCGCCTTTCCGCTGATGAAATAAAGCCTTTATGGAATAATGTTCTTTCACTTTGCTTGAATAAGGCTAAATTACTATCTCCTTTGAAGATTATAAATTAAATTTTAGCTATTAATGCAATGAATTATTGCCGCTTATTGTTTGTGCATAAAAAAATGTATCTTAATAGTTTGGTAATTTACTCGATTCTTTATGCGTAGAATTTCTCAGATTCGATTGAATAATTGAATTGATTAATTGCAGTATTGCAATTTTGCATTTTTTGACATTTCAACAAAGATGAAGAAGAATATGGAAGTCTGGGCATTTACAGGGCTTACGACCATCATAGGCTTGGTAAAGTGATCACATTACATACTTGCTTCATTCAACAATTCTAGCTTAGTTCCACAAATATCAGTAATGTGGTTGTCAGTCATTGGTAAAATGGTGAATGTTACACGAGTGTAAAGTGGTCACTCAACCAAGCCTATGACGGTCGTAATCCCTGTCAATGCCCAGACTTCCATATTCTGCTTCACGTATGTTGAGATGTCAAGTGCAAATGATCCAGTTTTGTGAAGAAGTATCCTCAAAATGTTGTAAATTGTAATTTTAATTTATCTAACAAAGCGCTCTTGAGGTAGTATTTTATGAAAGAAGTATTTAGAAAATGTTTGAAGAAGTATTTATTGTAAAAGTCGATGAAATTGATTGAAAACGAAAATCAATTAAAAACAAATATTTCTTGCAACATTTTGTGTGTGTCCAAATACTACGATTCACAAATCTGGATTTTCTCCGCTTAGGATCATTTAACCAACCTATGACGATCGTCAGCTCTGTAAATGCCCCGACTTCCATATTCTTCTTCATCTGTATTGAGTTGATGATTCTCAAAAAATTTTTTTTTTTTATTATTGATTTCAATTTGCAAATAGGGAATCGAACCCGCGATTTCACCAGCTTCACAGTCGAGTGTTTACCTCACTACGCTATAGCAGCGTCAACATTATAATAGTAGTATATGGTACACTAAAGATATACTGGGAAGTTGAAAACAATAGGACAATATATCGATTTGTGTCGACTAAAACCAATGAAACATAGCAATCAAAAATGGGATCGAGCGCATGAATTTTATTGCGTAATAAATCCTGCGACAAATTGCGTTGTGTACTTTGAATTTTCCAAATTATCTTGCCTTGGCTGATACCCTGTGGCATCCGAAGGGTTGGCATTAGCACACCACACACCCCCGACCCCTTTAATCACGAGGGGTGCCCCTACATTAACAAATTCGTGCTATTAATCACAGAGGAATTCCGAACCACTCTGCTGTTTGTGTCCCAAAATTAACTATCGATGTTAGTATAGTGTCTTCCTAATGTTTGTTAGACAACCTCGCTGTTTTGTACGATGTACTATAACATTAAACATCGCTTGAACTCAACGAACACTCTTTGTTTTCTTTGTTTCTTGTATATGTATTGGAATTAATTTGTAATTCACAACATTTTGAGTGTGTCCAAATACTTTTTCATAAATCTGGATTTTCTCTACTTGGAGTTGTTTTGACATTTTTAAATCTTTACCGAGATAAAGAAGAATGTGGAAGTCTTGTCATAGACTGGTTAAGTGCTCACCTTACATACGTGCCCACACTACTCAAATTTCACACAACTGTAATTGATCAAACTCATGACACAGTACAAATCAGTTCACAACAGCCATCCATGTGTGATTGAAAATAGCTTTTATTTAGCAGATACCCTTTATTTAATTTTTTTTGTACGCAAAATTCTGTTTTTGAATGCAAAATATTGTACTTTATTATTTATTGTACAACATATACCATCAGTTTGAATGCCAACATCTTTCATTCTCAAGACTAACATGTGTGTTAGTGGCAAGCCTGCGCTGCGCGCTGTCAATATAACGTTCAAATACAATATAACGTCCAATTCATTTTAAAACATCTTATTTGTTTTGTTAAACGTCCAATTTGATTATATGGTGTCCAATTTTATTTGTAAATTATCTAATTTGGTTTTAAGGCCTCTAATTTGCTCTGTAAAGCGTCTTATTTCATTTGTAAAATGTTCACAACATTTTGAGTGTGTCCAAATACTTGTTCACAAAATCTGGATTATCTCCAATTACAGGAGTTATTTTCATATTATTTTTTGACAACTCATCAAAGATGAAGAAGAATATGGAAGTCTGGGCATTTACGGGGCTGACGACCGTCATAGGCTGGTTTAAGTGATCACTTTACACACGTGTAACATTCACCAATTCTACCCATTATTGACAACCACACTACTCAAATTCTTGGAAGTTCTATATATATATAAATGAACCAATTTAGAAACTCTATAATAAACCTAATATAAGAGTTTCTGCTTAATAAAAAAGCTTCTTTACATCTCACCAATAGATGTCTCTAGTGAAGTTCTATTGATTCAAGAACAAGGTTTCTAAATTGGTTCATATATATATAGAACTTCCAAGAATTTGAGTAGTGTGGTTGTCAATAATGGGTAGAATTGGTGAATGTTACACTTGTGTAAAGTGATCACTTAAACCAGCCTATGACGGTCGTCAGCCCCGTAAATGCCCAAACTTCCATATTCTTCTTCATCTTTGATGAGATGTCAAAAAATAATATGTAAAATGTTCAATTTTAAAGCATCTGTAAATAACTTTAGGAGATCTTTAAAAAATTAATAGACTTTGTTTTCACCACTTTAAAAAAAGTGGTGAAAACAAAGTCTATTAATTTTATAAAGATATTATAAAATGTACCACAAAGTATCCGCAGAAAACATTCAAGAAACTTTAGGAGATTTAAAATCTATATTGATATTTATATGGATAACAGTATATGTACTCAGGGCTCTACAGAGCAGATTGCTTTTAATTGGTAAACTTTTTGTTTATAGCCCTTTATTTGGATTACAGATCAAACGCCATCTGCATATTAAATGAGCCCATTTAGTTAGGAAACGCAAAGAAAGCCATTATGGGGGGAATCAGGAAACAGCGAATTTAGGAACTGCTGACTTAAAGAAACTAGCTTTATGGATTTTTTACAATTTACGATGGCTATCGATCATATTGCTGAAGTGGGGAAGGTTTCTTATATTTATTTGAATAAAATAAAAATTTTGTTGATATTGTGCTTTTTACATACCTAACCAGTATACCTACTATATGATATACGAACTATTTTTTAAGGATACCGATCAATTAAAAATAATACCTACAGGGTTATTATGAGTTTATTATGGACAATAACAATTGAAACTCTGTCATAATAAATTAAATAATAATAATAATAATAAAACCCTTATCCGCACCCCAATGGTGCATAGGGCACTGTGTCATATTAACGCAGTGTTATCTTAATCGTTTACACATGAAGGAAAGGTGATCAGCCCTCCGCTTCAGGTACCAGTCCATGGTAATATTGAATAAATATTACAGTGAAAAAATCACTTATATTTATTTTACCCCCCTTGGGAATCGAACCCGGGACCTCCAGAACGGTAGCCGAGCGTACTGACCATTACACTACGAAGGCGGACAAATAAATTAAATGTTATTTATCTATAATATGTAAATTAAAATTTCAATGTTAAATAGCTTTAAATCTTAAATCTCCTAAAGTTATTAACCGATTGCTTTGTAATCTTGACACAATGCTACATTTGAATATTTTCATAAACTTGGAACTGGTAATTTTACTCGTGAAAGGTTAAAACATATATTAATTTTGAAAAATGTTTTATTTTACCAATATGACAGTGCCATCTGTTAAACAAACTATTGACATCTTGACACTGCGGTCACTTAGCATTATCAATGTCTTTTATTGAATGGTTATTTCATAGATTTTTGAGATTTTTATTTATCGTGAGTATTGTGAAATGAAACATATGTATTATAAAAAATAAGGTATATAAAATGAGATATGAGATAAAATGCACCATAAGAAACAGATGAAAAAAGGATGTTGTTGATATTCTTATAAAATGGACTGCAGATTGTGGTTTGAATCCAAAGGCTCTACATACATCCTTGACTCCTTTACCTTATCCATTTACAATATTGCTGTTCCTGCCTCACCTCTCAATAATGCTTTAAGGACCTTTTTCTTGAAGCGCTTGTAGTATGTTTGATCTTCAGGTCGACAATACTACGAATAAATCTCTTTCCTTTTAATTTATACGGACGTATAACGGATACATTATATTACCTAACTAAGCAGTTCTACCTCTGATGTGTCCAAAGGATTAATGATTATTCCACATATCATTACAATTACATCTAATAGTCAATGATGCAAGAAGTCAGATTTGTAATAGGAGTTGAATAGGGATGGTTAATTAATGATGTCACCAAGTGACCCCAGGGTAGACTGACCGGCGACCAACTAACTGTAATGTCGAACTATCGGCAATACCTAACCTCAGGCTGTACTTAGGATACTGACCTTTCTCGTATGTTTTGCGTAGCAACCGATGTTTGTACATATATTCAATCTGATGCATTATAAACCGCAAACTAAAAAGGTCAAACGTTACACAAATTTTCAGTTAAGAGTAAATAAAAAAACCTGAACTTAGAATTTGAGTAACGCTAGTGAAATCTGAAAATAGCAACTTAACTGTCGAAATCAATATTAAGATAAAAAGTGTGGTGTTTTCTTCATTAGTATACTAATTTAATAACTGAAACAAATTTTGTTATAAAACCCTAAAGATTTCATAACGTATTGATTTTTAAAGTTTTTAAATATTATTCATACATAAGAAACATTTGGTTGTTAAATTTCTTAAGGGTTGAAAACCTATCAAAATTTAAAAAATTAGGTTTTTTAATAAGGTTCTATTGTAACTTTCTCTTTCCTATTTTTTTTATTGATTGTATCGAGAAATGTAAGTAAAATGTGAGTGTTACATATATTGATAAAACTATTTTATGCAGTTATTTTTTCATTCTGTACATCTTATTATTCAATTCAATTGAATTAAAAAAAATTCAAATTAAGGATTGAATCAATATTTCAAAAGAGACGTTGAATATATTAAGATAGAAATAAGAAAGTCTGGAAATTTACCGGGTTATGACCTTCTGTTGGCTGTTTTATCATTTTGTGCACTACGTAACATCCACTATTTAACCCATTATTTTACAATTATTTTGCTTCAATTGCAAAAATTGGATAAGTATATAGTTATATATCCATATTTGATTTCAAACGAGCATTTCAGAATTTCGCCTACATTTTAGTTCTGCCATAAATATAATATATTTAAACAGTATTGTCAATTAAGTTGAACTGATACCTTTATTTACGTAAAATACATATTTAAAAAAATTCATTGTGCATACTTGGAAACACTGAAAACTTTTTTTTTGTATTCTAATATGTATAACACTCACAAAAGTAATATTGTGGAATTAATTTGAAGAAATAATAAAGATAACTAAGATTTTAAAAGGTCTCAGCAAGTGAATTCAAAGAGATTCTTTATTGTGTCGAAAATGTAAATGTTTGAGAGAACATGCTACGAAAGAGCTACGCATAGATGAAATAATGTATTTTCTTTAAAGGGAAATCAAAATCAAAGGCCCTAATTAATGTACATAAACAAGTTGTAACAAATAGCCTAATTATCCATTCTACCCCAAAGGTATCTTCAAGTTTAAGAATTTGTTAACAGCCTTGGATAAAGTATTAAGTAATCAATTTCCGACAATGTATTGGATCCGTGCGTGCGAGTTTTATACACTTACTTCAGTTAATTAAAAGGAAGCAAGTTAAATACATATTCCACAAAGAAAACATATCTTTTGTATGTATATTCTTCTCTCTTTTTGAACGTGTAAGATTTCATCATAGCATTATTTTTTCTAAAATTCCTTAGTAAATTCATTGTATGAATAGAGAAGTAACAAGGAAAATGTAGCTCAGTAATTATTTATTGACACGATATTTCAAAACTTTATGTTAGATTAAATTTATTTGAAAAAGCATTGTGAATTTAGTTGAAGTTGATTGAACAAAATTGGAATATTTCATTTGTCAGTTTTTATTTAAATAAAAAGTAGTACAATTTATTTGATACCTAGTCATAAAAAAAAACTTTTTGTTGAATGATGGACGCATTGTTCCACCACTTTTATAAACACACACATATATATATATATATATATATATATATATATATATATATATATATATATATATATATATATATATATATATATATATATATATATATATATATATATATATATATATATATATATATATATATATATATATATATATATATATATATATATATATATATATATATATATATATATATATATATATATATATATATATATATATATATATATATATATATATATATATATATATATATATATATATATATATATATATATATATATATATATATATATATATATATATATCTATATATTTATATATATATATAAATATATATGTGTTAAATATAAACCAATAAATATAAGTTTTCTTTACTAGGTAAAATTAAAAAAAAAAGTATATTAAAAGTTTAATAATATTCGTCTTACTATTAATTCAAAGTTTGTTAATATAAACAAGTAACATTTATGACTTGGAACTACATAGTTTCCTTGTTCCAGTTTTCCATACCTGTTCTTCCCTAGGAAGTTACATGAAAACTGCATTATTGGTGTCATGAATAATGGTGCTTGTTTGTAGAGCCTACAACTTATTTTGAAAACATAAAGTTGTATTCGAAATACCATAATATGTCATGTTGGTCATCAAGTTATGGTATTTACTAAAGACGTACAATTTATTCCGAATTGGAATATAACAATATCTTTTTAGATATATGTGTATATATTTGTTTAGTAATGTCATATTTAATAACTTTGTTTTACTATTTGTCGTTAAATCCAAATAATCTAAACTTGAACGCCTTACAAGCATAAATATATAATTTTTGTGCCTAATTATTTTTATTCAAACTATAATGTATGAATATTTTTGTTGATTATGAAAAACACATGAAAGAAATTGAAGGATATGGATGAGGCCTATATCCAGCAGTAGAGAACAGAAAGGCAGAGAAGAAGAATATGAAAAAAACATAACATGTCATATAAATATGCACCAAAAAATACATCAGTTGTATTAACTGACTTTATCACTTATATTTACAACATTTTGAGTGTGTCCAAATACTTGTTCACAAAATCTGGATTATCTCCAATTACAGGGGTTATTTTCATATATTTTTTTGACATCTCATCAAAGATGAAGAAGAATATGGAAGTCTGGGCATTTACGGGGCTGACGACCGTCATAGGCTGGTTTAAGCGATCACTTTACACACGTGTAACATTCACCAATTCTACCCATTATTGACAACCACACTACTCAAATTCTTGGAAGTTCTGTATATATATGAACCAATTCAGAAACCTTGTTCTTGAAAACTTATATTTAATCCATTTGCTTCCTCGATTGAGACCTTTTAGACAAATTGGCACAAGGAAAGATTGCAAAACAGGGATAAGCATTATAAATTAAATAAAGAGAGGTGTGTTGAGATAGTTTGGACATGTGGAACGGACGAGTGAATGAAAAAGAGTAAAATTATTTGAAAGTAATTAGAAATATGAATTAAGGAATACCTAGGAAAACTTGGCATGATCAAGTATTTTATATATTTAAATGCTATTAGGTCAGGAGTTGGAATTGGTAAAAATGAGATGCGTGAATGTGGATGAGGCAAATAATGTTTACAAAACCAGAGTGGTGTGTCATTATATAATCTTTACCCGTGCAGGTAGGCTGCGTAATATTTAGTGAGTAAGTTCAATATTACTAAGTCTTATTTTAAAACATACATTTGAATATAATAGCCTTATTCAGAATATGACTGCATGTAACGATAACTGAATATTATCCATGCGGTGTCACAAACGTGTATAATAGTGTATAAAAATTTCAGGCTTTAAGAATGCAAAGAGGATACATTTTATGGGTGGCACCAAACGATAAGAGTATTTTACACCCCAACATATACTGAAGACGCGACCAGTACGTAAGAATGCTTTTTGCAAAATGTATCAAATAACAGTTTTCCGAACATAAAAAATAACATTATATTTATTGTACGTACGAGTATCTATAAAAGAAGGATTTGTATTTGAGTGAACCATATTATTTTTTACTCAACTAAATTGTTGATGATTTAACAATTCTTGAGGATTGATGGTTTTTTACTCAATTAGCGACAAATTTTAAAAATTTGATATGTATTAAATTTACACGTTTCTTTTACCCTCATCTGCACCCATTGTGCATAAGGCACTGGATCAAACTGATGCAACGTTAACTTATCTTTAATTATATGAAGGCAAAGAGATTAATCTTTTTTTTTCAGGTACCAGTCCAGGTTAATCATATATTTAAAAAAAATGTTTGTAAGGTCAAAGTATTTAGTCTCCTTAACCTAAAAAAGGTAAAAAAGTGTTTTGTTTCAAACAGCGTCAATGACTGCAATAGCACCGCCATCTGTTGAACGAAACATCAACATACTCAAAACTGCAAATGTAAGCTGCCAAAATATTGAATACCCATAAGCATTGTGAAATAGACACTGGATTACTCACCTTATAAATGATTTATTAAATTATAGTTGCCTCAAATTTATATTAAACATCTTTGGTTTTTATTTGAAAGAAGTTTTATTTTTTTTATGTTTTTTTTTTTTATGAAAGTGGTTTTATATCGAGTTAAGACCCTATAATATTTATATTCGATTATTACGGATCGAATAACGTAATTTTTCAACTCAATCCTGAATTATCGTTTCCCACCAAGATCTAAGAAATAGGGTTTTGAATTAAGGCGTAGGGCTTCGGGGTAGGGGGTAAAGACATATTACCCCACTGATTAAGTAAAGACCGATTGTTCCTCAGACCTTCCCTTTCGTGATTTCTAGCTAAATGTTCCTTCAGTAACCCGCATGTTTCACCGTCTTGACAAACTTGATCTATTTTACTTTCGACAACCTTTTCGATAAGGTAATACAAGTGTACTCACAAAAAACAATGATTTTTAAGTAAAAATAAGAAACGAATGTTTCGTACTACTATTCAAATACATAACAATATTGATTACTGTCACTAGATAACACTGCGGATGAGATGTCAATAATCCAGTGTCCGATATAATAAAAATATATTAATATTAACAACATTTTGAGCATGTCCAAATACTTGTTCACAAATCTTTTATTTATGTATACCTACTCTTATATAGCCCCGTAAATGTCCAAACTTCCATATTCTTCTTCATCCATGTTGAAATGTCAAAAAAACCTCCTTATTGGAGATAATCTCAACATAGATGTCCGTAGTGAAATTCTAGTGATTCAAGAACTCTGTTTCGAATTATGACAAAATATAAATATAAAAGTTCAAATAATTTGAGTTGTGTGGTTTTCAATCACGGGTTGAATTGGTAAATGTTAATGAATGAATCTAATGAAAATTCAATGATGGCTAATTATTTTTGCACATTCAACTGAATATAATTAAAATGGGCAAAAAGTCGAGAACAGACATTGTTAATATACTACTATTATTGTATTAAATTCCTATGAAAATAAATTTTAAAAAAATATTTCATTAAAATAAATATTATTTAAACATTCATGGTACCTGAAACGGATGGTTGATCACCTTTCCTTCATGTTTAAACGATCAAAATAAAACTGCATTTATATGACGTAGTGCCCTATACACCATTGGGGTGCGGATAAGGGTTTAAAAAAATGAAGATCTTCTGGATTAACTACAGTTTGAAAATTAATTGTACTTTTTATTAAAGAAATTGTTTCTTTACAACTGTTTTCGTAATAACATCAAAACCATGATGGTTTTGAAATGCATTTTGATACTTATTTTTTGACAAATAAATCAGGTTAGTTAGTATACTATAGAAATTTGTGGAGGTGGTTTTCATTGTTTTTGAATGCCAAAGATAAATAGGGGGTGAGATTAGGGAGGTGAGGTCCAAGATCGAACAATCACCAATATGACCGAATACTGCCAAATACGAGTATATCTATAAAGTATTTATAATAATCCGGTTGTTTTGTGTTTTTTTTATAATTTTTTAACCAAAAAATATTTTAAAATATTAAAAAACATAAATTCATATCGCGGATTATTCCCAAGAAGCAGTGTCTTTCAACTAACCAGCAGTTTCTCTTATATCGCAGTTAAAATAAATTTTGAAAAAATGGTGACTTTTCCTTTAAAACATTAATTTAAAAAAAAAAGAAAACAGCGAAATAGCTTAAGAACACAATTGCAAAATATCGAAATAAATAAATAGCTTAATATAAAAATAGCAAAAAGATTTAAAAAAGGAATATAGCAAAAAAACAATAGAGCTAATTGGCAAAGAAGCAAAACAGCAAACAGCAAAATTGCTAAAAAACAAAATAGCGAAATAACTAAATCGCAAGATAGCAATAAAGCAAAATATTTTTTTATTCTAAAATAAAGGAAAGCAAAAGATCCCGACAAGTAAGTTAGATTAAAAAGTAATATTTTAGCCCGAAGGAATCTTTTTACAGTCCCTTGGAAAACAAAGGGAAAAAAGTAATTCTAATAAAAACAATCAAATTGTCTGAAAATTAAAAACTTCTTCCAAGAAAGCTCGTTTATTACCGGCACATTAAAATGGCAACAACTTTTTTTATTTGCCGCTTGTTATTGGTAATAAAACAAAGTATGTTCCCCGCACTTGAAATGAGGTTTGCCCGTTAAGCAGGTCCCAAGGTGGCGGTACTTGCGGCGGCGGGTAAAGATGGTCAGTTGTGCTTCGTTTATGGTCCGTGTTCCCGCCATTTTAATGTTCTGGCGGGAGAATAATGCGCGGGAACGCTCGGACGAGCCGGAGGGAACTGAGTATTAACTACTTTGGCGAGGTTTCTTACATCTGATGTACTAGATATTGTTAATTAAAGAGCTGCAACACACCAAGTATCCGGTGCCCAGTACTCACGTGTAGAATTCTGTGTCGTGAACAATTATTACTTAAAATATGCACAAATTTTTACAAGCAAACGAAACATTAATTTCTTAACAAATTGTTTTAATTTTTGACATTTCGACAAAGATGAAGAAGAATATGGAATATAATTTAAATTTGAAGCAATAACTTTGTGATTTTCCATTTTATAATTAAAATATATATATTTAATACAGTCTTCAAAAATAAGCGGTTAGCTTAGAAACCGGTAGATATTATAATTAAGTTATAATAAAGTATTTATATTGAAACAAAGTTATATTTTAGCTATGAGAATACGGAAGTCTTAGCATTTAAAGGGATTACGACAATCATAGGCTTGGTTTACAACTAAGTCTATGGCGGTCGTAAGACCAGCTAATGCCCAGA